>NW_026779282.1:0-126000 GCF_030144855.1 Hypanus sabinus
CTGCCTGCCGGGAACAGAATCTTGCCTTTAAAGTTCTTTTGTTGCTTGACAATGCGCCAGCCCATATAACCATATAACCGTATAACAATTACAGCATGGAAACAGGCCATCTCAGCCCTTCTAGTCCGTGCCGAATACTTACTGTCATCTAGTCTCACCTACCTGCACTCAGCCCATAACCCTCCATTCCTTTCCTGTCCATCTACCTATCCAATTTTTTTTAAAATGACAAAATCGAACCTATCCTAAACATTTGGACAGCTTTCATCCTAACATAACAGTGCATTTCCTGCCGCCTAACACAACATCGCTGATTCAACCACTCAACCAAGGTGTGATCCACATTCAAGGCATATTTTTTTTTGTGGCAAACTATCTCTCAGATGCTGCAAGCACCAGACGATTTTGAAAATCCCAGGAGTTTCCCACGGTGAGGGAATGGTGAAGTCGGAACATTTGGCACAAATGGCGATGGACATGGACCCACGTTTAGAATGAAGTCAGCATTTCAGTCGTTCCCTGCTGTCAACCCTTCTTCCCTACAAGCAAATTTATGCTGAAAAAACAAAATGCTGCCAAGCAAACAACCCTCACCATTTTCTTCAAACCAAGTGTATCTCTCCTGCTGCATGCAGTTCTAAGAGTTCTATGACTCTTCCTTACTGTGCTTGATATGATCCTCGACAACCACAACCATCCACCTTATTCATGTAAAGCTGCCCAACACCACAGCAACCACTCATCTCCTAACATTGGTTGTACTCGCCTTTCAACAATCAGTAGCTGTGCCTTTAGGTGCTGTCCATTGTGCTTGAAGGTCACTATATAGTCTCCTTTACTGTAACATTCTCTCCAGAATAGCCTGTCACTTTTAACTTCACTGGGTAAATCTTGCTCTTTGAGAGTCTTGTAATCATTAATGAATAACAGATTCACCCTGGCTCTGGTGTTAAGATTGAAATGAATTACTGTCTCATTCACAGACACTGGAATGATCCATTCTGTTTTACCAGTACCAGCAGTCTGTAGAGAATCTACAAATACTTCCTCCCCTTCCTTAGCGACTCGTGTGCATCTTTCTCTTGGTCACCCCATCTTTACAGCACTTTGCAAAATTGATTCTTTTCCTACAATTATTGCAGGACTTTCCTTAAGCAGGACACATCTTTAGGAAGTGCGTACCTCCACATTTGTTGCATTTGCTGTTTGAGTCTATTTCTGCCTTGCTGTTGCTTTGCGAAAAGCTTTGTGCTCTGTCCCTCTGTCTTTACAGCATGCACTGTTGTTCTCTGCAGTTCCTTAGCTTGTGACTGTGTGGTCCCTTCTGCCCTACACATACTCAGAGCCTTTCCCATTGAACATTTTCACAGAGCAATTTTTCTCTGAGTTTGAAGTTCCACAAAGTATTTTGTCTCTGACAAGTGAGTATCTCAGATCTCCAAGCTCACAAGTCTAACTCCATGTGTGAAGTCCAGCTAAGTATTGGTCAAAGCTAAACATCCTTATTTCTGGCCACAGGAAAAAAGCTTATACCTCTCAAACATGATATTTTCACTTGGGACAAAATTTTGTCATCTGAAAGTCAAATCTAAAAGCTGTCTCGGCAATTTTGAAAGCTGGTGTAGATGTCCAAAGGCATCTTTGCCAATTACATGTAGAAAAACAGATGCTCCATTCACCCCTCCAACTCTACTTGCCACTAAATATACATTGAATCACTGTTTGAAGCATTTCCAGTTATCAGTTAGATTGCCAGTAAACTACATAGCTTCAGGAGGACTTACATGATGGGTTTGACCTGTACTTCTCTTGGTTAATTCAGTAGTCATCTGGAACAACGTACTGCCTTGCCCCACTAACCAACTTCTACAGCACTAGCATCTCTTTCCTAGTCACCCGCAGTATTCATTTATGCTCTGTCAATTTAGTCCTTCACTCCGACTCCTGACACCATGTTATGTTTGTTCTTAATAAAGACAGACTTAGCTTGGTAAAACGCCAGCACATACATACTTACAGTGATGACCTCAGCTCAACACAAGTGTGTGCAACTTCAGGTTCCAGGGTGAACATGCCTGCAATGCACACTGGGAACTGAAGTTCTCTATTATGTACACACCTGTCCAAGGTGAAGGCAAGTCAGTCTTGGGACTCCGGTGCTAAAGGAAGCCCCACAAAATCCATCAGTAAAATCCAGGACTGAGAAATTGTATGTTCTGGAGACAGGTCATTCAGGGCTTGCCATAATGGGATGCAATCTCAGCGTGATCTTATTAACGGCAGTATAGTCTACTGTTAACCGATATGATCCATCTGGCTTCCTTGCTGGCCATATAGGCAAGTTAGTGGTTGACACAGTCCTCTCTTTATATCCCCAGTATTTTAGTTCCTTCACTATACTGTCTGGGCATTAGCTTTTACAGGATACTGCTTATGGGGTTTATGCATGTCCCCCTCTATCTTACTGGGTTATCTTCATTCAGCCACAACCTTGCTTGTGTCGAGCCCACACCTCTGGGAACTGCTGATAAAGTAACCCCCTATAGACCCCACCCAGGCTCCAGTCTCTGCTGACCGGAGCAGGCTGCAGCTATGCTGGCTGGGTTGTGTAGCCTATTGATTGTACATGTTTGCTGCCCCTGACTTACCCATGTTATGCAAACTTGAGGAAATCTGCAGATGCTGGAATTCAAGCAACACACACAAAATGCTGGCCAGGCATCTATAGGGAGAAGCACTGTCGACGTTTCGGGCCAAGACCTTTCGTCAGGACTAACTGAAAGGAAAGATAGTAAGAGATTTGAAAGTAGGAGGGGGATCTCTACATCTCTAAGAATACTTTCCAGTAATTTACCCACCACTGATGTCAAACTGACAGGCCTATAATTGCTAGGTTTACTCTTAGAACCCTTTTTAAACGATGGAACCACATGAGCAATACGCCAATCCTTTGGCACCATCCCTGTTTCTAATGACATTTGAAATATTTCTGTCAGAGCCCCTGCTATTTCTACACTAACTTCCCTCAAGGTCCTAGGGAACATCCTGTCAGGATCTGGAGATTTAACCACTTTTTATATTCCTTAAAAGCGCCAGCACTTCCTCCTCTTTAATCATCATAGTTTCCATAATTTCCCTACTTGTTTCCCTTACCTTACACCATTCAATATCCTTCTCCTTAGTGAATACCGAAGAAATAAATTGTTCAAAATCTCCACCATCCTCTTTCGGCTCCACACATAGCTGTCCACTCTGATTCTGTAAGGGACCAATTTTATCCCTCACTATCCTTTTGCTATGAATATAACTGAAGAAACCCTTTGGATTTATTTTCACCTTACTTGCCAAAGCAACCTCGTATCTTCTTTTAGCTTTTCTAATTTCTTTCTTAAGATTCCCCAAATCTAAAACTTCCTGCTGGGCTGAGCTTCAGCATTCTCAGTGAAGACTGGGTCGTCCCTCCCTGGATTATCAAACCCAGAATACTCCTCATAACACTTGATATTTACAGTTCTGCATAATCCATGGCTGGCTCATCAGCTCTGAATCACTGGTATTATTGCTTCCCAGTTGCTCTCACCTTCCCTCAGTCACTGCCTCACTTTCCCCTCAAAGAAGCGATATCTCCATTCATTACTGTTGCCCATTGTACTATCCTGAACTCCGGGCCATCCTGTCCCACATAATCCTTGGGCACCACTTTTACCAGCCTGTGGATATCTTTGGGGTGCACCTGGTGAATTTCAATCATTTGCTCAATCTTGTGGTGGAATTCTGCATTCCCACATGTGAGGGTGGCACTGATAAAACATTCTGCTTGTCTCCAGGGATGAAGGGCTTATGGAATCAAAGTCAAGGGCTGGCTCAGGTCACCAGGGTTTTCCCACACTACGCAAAATATAAAGTTAAACAGTACACACTTCAAACTTCAAAGTATGTACTCTGCAATATGAGAGAGAGAGAGAGAGAGACACACACACAGACAGAGAGGGAGAGGAGAGAGAGAGAGAGACACACACACACACACACACACACACAGGACAGAGAGGGAGAGAGAGAGAGAGAGAGACACACACACACACACACACACACACGACAGAGAGAGACACACACACACACACACACACACACAGATATAAGTTGACTCATGCAGAGCCAACAAACATAAACAGATGATGATAATGATAATGATAATGATAATAATAGTAATCACTTTATTGACCTTAGGTGAAAAACTGTTTGGTTACAGCAGCAACATTTAAAAACACTTAGCAATAATAATAAATAAAAATAACAAATATAATAATTACGAATAATAACCTACAGAATAATAATAGACACGGTAATGACTTACCAATGAGCAATGAGTTTATTTCGTCTTTTTGCATCACCAGCAGCGATGCGGCTCCGCCAACATAAATCCGCAAAGGAGACTGCACTCGCTACAACAGACTGGTTAAAGTTCTCCGACATCCCGACACACACATAGAAGGATCACAGCTTTCTTGGAAAATAGTTTCCTCATCCCCTCCTTGTAAGCAGCCTTGGTGTTGGTTTTCCAGTCAACTCTGTTGTAGATGTGCATACAAAGGTTTTTGTCCTCCAACACCGCAACGTCCTCTCCCAGAACGTATATAAGTCTCGCCGCAGACTTCTTCCTCCAAACATCAATCATCATCTCCCTACTTTCAGGAGCAGTTATTCCTCCGGCACTACCCAACAAACTTGTTCGCCAGCCCTCTGCACTCCGGCTCCTGTTGATCTCTGATACAGCAAACCACCGCAGAGTCATTAGAGACACGGCTCAGATCTACACTGGATGTCTGAGGTGTACAGGGTGAACAGGTAAACACAGATGCAGTGTAACAGACGGTCACAGACAGACAGACATACTCTCTCTCTCACACACACACACACACACACACACACACACACACACACACACACACACACACACACACACACACACCTATAGATTTTACCCGCCTCTCCAGCTCTCCGCCGTGTTCCTGGGCACATAAGCGGTGTTATAAAAACATACTCGCCACTCCACCACTAGACTGCTGCATTTGATGGTTATATATTAGGGTCTGTGGCAGGTCCCCCGACGAGGCCCCAAATGTTCTGACTGTGACTAAGTGACAGAGGAAGGTGGATGGTTTCGTGGGTATGAAAGTGTTCATTCATCACCACAAACAGGTATTTTCTTGGGGACCCTCTCGGTAGAGTCCCCCAACCGCAAAATACATCAATAGTTTATACCCTTGACAAGAATGGTAACAGTATGTGTTTCAATATAATTTCACGCTACAATGATATAAGTTACTTCAATATTCTGTGCCTGACAAATTGATCTTTGAAGTACATACTTCCAGTGGAAACACATTTAATTGATCAGAGACCTCGGAATATCAGTCACCTTTTTGGAAGAAACTAACTAACTCGCACATGAATTAAATATTAATTCACTAATTGAATCACATTCTATCACCGCTGGGATTGCACCTGTCTGATGTAATCAGTTGTAAATAATCAAAAAACATTTATTTTTAAATCTGTTGTAATCTGTCCCTGTGGAGTCGCTAAATGTTACTAAAAACGCCAGACATGCGCTGCGTCAACATTTCATTCGGAGATCTCGCCGGCAGTACAGAGGGACAAACCACTGGACAGAGAAAATGTCTGCAATGTTTGATAGGTACTTGAATGTGGAGAAACTATTGTTCGTGTTTATTGCCGTCATTGGAGTTCCTGGTGAGTGAGCAGAGCAATTCATGTTTGGTATTTCCGTGTGTTAACTGGTGTGAACCTGTTTATGAGCATTTTACAAGCTTCCAACTCGATGATCTTTGTACAAATATCCATCAGCGATATCGGTCCTGTCAGTTCAACGTTTTGGTTTTTCATATTTAATGACAAACGAAATTAATCTTCTATCCCTCCTCTAAGTCACGAGATCGAATGGAACGTAGTTCTTGCCTTTAATGACATCTTGTCCAACGTTGTCCCAGCTGGGAACAGGCTGCTCTCCGGAAAGGTGTGACCGGGCGGGGTTCAATGGGACGTTGTGCAGAGTCATCCCACCCCTGGCCCTGTGCTTCACGTGTCCCTGTGAAGTCTGACAGTCGGATCCCACTGCCTGTTTGTCATTCACCTGAACCCATGTCAACGGATTTGCCGACATGTGTCACCGAATTGAACTGCGCCGTAGACGGAGCCACTCAGTCTCCGGCTATTACGTTGTCGCTGTTTTCCCTCTGAGACCTGTCGTAAGCTGAAGCACCGCGCCGTCCTGAAGAAGGCTCTCGGCCCGAAATGAGAGTGTGTTCAATCCAGAAATGTTGCCCAATCCCGCGGATTTCCCACACACCGTCCGATCTCCACACTGAAGAAGGCAGGTCAGAGACAGTGGGACCGTGTCTGATGTTACATTAGCATCCGGTCACAGACTCCAGCACTCCTGATCTCTGTCTGAAACCCGATCCGGAGTATTTCCCACACACCGTCCGATCTCCACACTGAGGAAGGCCGGTCAGAGACAGTGGGACCGAGTCTGATGTTACATTAGCATCCGGTCACAGACTCTGGCACTCCTGATCTCTGTCTGAAACCCGATCCCGTGTTAATTCCGGGAGAATACGTTCAGTAGTATCCAGTATATCTTCCCTCTTTCTCTCTCCAGTGAATTTAGTGGCAATTGTAGTCCTGTCCCAAAGAAAATGCGGCCTCTCTACTTGTACCACTCGCTACTTGGTGGCCATGGCAGCGGCGGATCTACTGACCGTTATGACGACAGTCGTTTTGACTCGGATCAATTGGCATTACTTCCCGTGGAGTTTTCTGGACGTCACCCCGGTGTGCAGTGTTATCGATATGTTGTCGTTCGCAGCCACAGACTGTTCTGTCTGGTTCACCGTCACTTTCACCTTTGACCGGTTTGTTGCCATTTGCTGCCAGAAGCTGAAAACAAAATATTGCACCGGGAAAACTGCGACCGTGGTTCTGACAACAACCGGTGTACTCCTCTCTGTGAAAAATGTTCCTCGATACTTCACGTGGGGACCGTGGATGATCATAGACAATGTACCCTGGTTCTGTATGAATCTGGACCATTATTTTACTGACCCCGGGTGGGTGGGGTATGACTGGCTAGATACGATTTTAACTCCGTTCCTCCCTTTCGCTGGGATCCTGCTGCTCAACGCTCTGACAGTCAGACACATTTTAGTGGCCAGTCGGGTCCGTAAGGGGCTGAAGGGTCAGAGCAAGGGGGAGAACCGCAGTGACCCGGAGATGGAGAGCAGGAGGAGGTCTGTGATTTTACTCTTCACCCTCTCCGGCAGCTTCATCCTCCTGTGGATGACAGCGTTTGTAAATGTCATATATTATCAGGTCTCAGGAAAAGGACACGTATTCAATGATTCTGAATGGATCTTCATCTACGTCGGGTATTTATTGAGAGATTTCAGCTGCTGCACGAACACATTTATTTACGCTGTTACTCAATCGAAATTCAGGGAGCAGGTGATCAGCGCGGTGAAATATCCCGTCACCTCGGTGGTTCAGGTCATTAATAAAGCCGCGTCCTGAGCACAAGCCAGAGGCGGCCAATGAGTCTCCTGTCCGGGGTCCAGCTTCTCAATTTGATCGCCTGATCGCCATGGTATTATTCCCGGGGGACCGGCAGCTTCGCGAAATGAGAGTAGTGCGTGCTTGGGAATGGTAAAACACCGTCCCAGAGACTGAGTAACCGGATGGCTCGCCACGTGTCAGTTAGGGAACTACTCCAGAAAGCCGGTCATCAGATAGGCTGTATATCAGTCTATCTATCAGCATTCACGGCCACTAACCTCACAGTCCGACGTTCCCAGAGAATGGCGGGCACGGTCTGAAGCAGGACGGCTAATCCACTGTCAATATTTCTTCTTTCCGCCTTCGACTTGTATCTTTGGTTAATGTGACGAAATGATGTGGGAGTTGGACATGTCGTGTTTGGCAGTCCAACGTAAAGGTGAATTCCCATCACAGACTGGACTGTGGCGTAGATAAATGGGAAAATGAAACACTTGCTACTTCTCATTGTTTCAAATCAAAGCTGCTTTGCCCTCAGAAGTCCTGGAGATTTTAAGTAATGAAATACAATACTGTGAATCTAATAAATGTCACTCTGATATGTTAGTGAAGTTTTTACATGAAATCTTTGCTAAGGTTGCAAAAAGAGAAAATCTGCAGACGCTGGAAATGCAAGCATCTTGTCTTGCTGAAGGGTCTCTGCCCAAATCGTCGACAGTGCTCTTTTCGATAGATGCTGTCTGACCTGCTGAGTACGTCCAGCATTTTGTGTACTTGCTTGAATCCCTAAAGATGATACGGAAGACTGCATTTCATTACTTTCAAACTCACACTGAAATAGTTATTATTCAACTGCTTCATAATGGCAAAACTTACACGACCCAGAATGATATTTTGCCAGCAATGTATCAGGGACAATAAAGCATTCTGTGGACAATTCTCAGTCGTGTCAGTATAATTCATTCACTTCTTGTTTACCGCTTCTCCCATAACTCAACGCCTCTTATGCCCATTATCTCACAAGTCATGTCATAGCAACAGAAATGCAAACCAACACTTTGTATATGAAACAATTTTTAATGGGTTTCCAGCAGTAAATCCGACCAACCGCAAGTATAGCCTGTTTTAAAACTCTTCGAAACAGAAAATGAAATTGAACAAATTACAATTTTATATCGACAGACTTCCTCCCCCCACTTTAAGCCGAAAATTATTGCAACCAGTTCTGCTGATTATACTGATAAATGTTTGGTAAGTTGTTTAATTACGGTTAGCTGCAATTCAGGCACAAACCAGCCACAACATCATTACCATGTCCTTGATCCATCTGCAAAGATGGTTGACATATGATAATAAGTTTCCCTAAGATACTGATGAACCAATATACTCTCGGGCATAACGGAATCCATAAATTCTAATAAATCATTTCACCTAAAATCAAGTGAGGCCATTGGGGAAAACAAGGCTGGGTTACTCAGCAAGCTGCAATGGGGCATATTGCATAATCCAACAAACCCATATTCCTAGCGTGTTCAGAACCCAGCCACCCAGAACTCCCAGCAGTCCTCCAACACATCTATAACATGATGTTCATTTCTTTGCCCCCTTAAGTTAATCCACCATGTTAACATCAACCTCAACCTCCGCAATTATAAGGGGAATTGTCCCATATCAATCAGAAAATCCAAGACGTGGGACGAACTTAAAGCATTGTCACACAATCTAAAAGCCTGTGTGGGAATCCAAATATTTCGAAGTTGGAAATTAGTCGGACCCATAAGCCACACATCCACAATCAAGAACAGGTCTAATTAATCAAAGATAAATGGACAACAAAGACATTCGTGTCACAGCCCAGGAATACCCGCACAGACGCCTGAGGACAGTCAAAGCTCCTTCACATTTAGCAAATATTTTACTGATATGATACTTCCATGACAACTTATTCTCCATCCACATGCCGAGTAATGTTACCGCTGACACTTCAAGTGTTTGATCACGAAATTGCAAATCTAATGCGGGACTAATAATCCTCTTCGCAAAACACATAAAAATTTAAATTTTGGAAGTTTAAACTCCGAAATATATGAGCACCATGCAAGCTTATTAATCGCTAATTTGTATCCTATGTACAGTAAATTCAAATTTCTACCTGTAATCCATAATGCTCCTTCAGCTGCTTATAGTGATTTCTCCATCCCAGTACATATCTCAGAGAAAGTATCAATAACTACAATACTAAATAATAAAGGGCGACGTGTACTGTCTTGTGGGGATCCCATTCTCTATCTCATAGAAGCGGGAATATAACTTGCCCACTCGTACCTGCACAGACCGTCCAAATAAAAATCTCAGAGAAAAATGATGCCATCTCCCCTTACTCCTAACTTAGATAACGTCAGCAAAACTTATTTCTTCCGTAATATATCACATACCTTTTACATATCAGAAAATAATACTGTGTCACTTCTTTATTTACATGTGCTTTCCCAATATCATCTTCTTAACATAAAACTGAATCCATTATCATTCTACCCTTCCGAAAGACCACTTCGATAAAACGGCCTTACCTCTCTTTCCCAAAACGTAATTCAAACGCTCGAATACCACGCGTTCCATATATTCACATAAATCAGGCGTTCATGATATAGGCTTCTAATTGAATGGATCAGACGGGAACCTGGCAGGTTTAAGAATAGGCCATACTGCCACAGGTGCCTCAGATGTTTAATTCCCATTCACAACTCTATACCCTGCCCCTTTCCTTATAAAACTCGCAACTTCACACCCTCTACCAACTAACATGTTATGCTTAATAACGATATAATCTTGCACAGAAAAACTCAAATGTACGAACAACCGGGTTCAGTAAATACATATAACATCGGGAGGATTTGACAAATCAGGAAAAACAATTCTTAAAGTCTGCTTGCATTCCACAGCAATATTTTAATCCTATTATGTCCTCCCTTCACAAGTAGACTGGGATACAGATACCCCACCCATCAGAGTTTCGTTTACAGCTTCCCACGTAACACCAGTTACACTGATACATTCCTGCAGCTTTTACAATCATTTTAATTTCCTCAGAACAACTAGATGTTTGATCAGTACAATTTACCTCATCGGTTGCAAACATTACAAACTTCATTTTATTCATCAATAAAGTATATTTAGTAAGAAAGCTGCGATGCCGAATTATATACACTGACGCCACGGCCTGTTCTCTGACTGAGAACACTTAATCAACATTCCATTTAACATTTTGCAAGACCACTCCCCATGATTGATGTTCATATTTACAAATCATCCAGTGACAGCATAGGGAAGACGTGGGTCTGAGCAACGAAAATCCAGATGGGAGTCTGCTCAATGCTCAGCCCCTCCTCTTCTGCTGTCATTATCCATCACCATGCCGGAATTCAGGGAGTTGCTGCTTTCAATGGTGGCCGGCCTCGGTCTTCCCCCCCCTCCCCTATCTCTATTACTGGGCTTCGGTCCTCCTTTCCCCCCCATTCCTGATGAAGGGTCTCGGCCCGAAACGTTGGCTACTCTTTTTTCACGGATGCTGCCTGACCTGGTGAGTTCTTCCAGCGTTGTGTTCGTATTCTTTGACCCACAGCATCTGCAGTTGTATTTTTGTGTTTTGTGATTCTCCTTCGGCGCCTTGGTGAGCCCATTCTGCCGATGTTTCTCAATTATATACATCAATTTTTATGATGAACAATTTGCGTCGTCTGTCACCCTTTTCGTGAAGCTACAATCTGCGCACATCCCCACAGTCGTGTGCACTTCCGTATTTGTCGATACCTCCATAAATATGCGCACATCCCGAAATCGTGTGCAGCTTCAATCATGTGCGAACCCCAATTCCGCAGGCACCACCAAATCCGTGGTACCCCCATATTTGAAGGCACATTTCTAAATCTCCACACATCGCCAAATCGGTTTGTACCCCCAAATCCGTGAGCACTCCAAACCCGGTGACGCCCCAACATCCGTGTGCATCCCATATTCGATAGCAAACACAACAGGATCAGATCCCCAAATCCCTGTGGACACCCAGATCCATGCAACACACCCGACATCCTCATTAGCTCATCCCAGAGCCAGAGTCATTTCAAATAACTCACCAAACAATTACCCTCCGCTTTCAAAATAGCAAAAAAAACGAACTTCACAGTTCAGAGTGCATTGATTATTAAAGTAAATGAAGCAACCTCGAAATTCGTCACATCCCTAAATTATTCTGCACCCCCCGATCCGTGTGCTCCCGCAGATCCATGTGCACCCCAAAGGGTGAACAGCCCGAAAACTGCAGACGCCGCCAGAGGATGGCATTATCCCAGAGCAAGAATTATTAAAAGTAGTTCAGAAAATAGTCTCCACCTTAAAAAAAAAGTAGGAACAAAGTTCAAAGTTGAAAGTAATTATTGTATTACAATAATATTTCAAAGATAACAAAGGTTAACAAAGATTACAAAGATTACTTTTGTACAGATTACAAAGGTAGTAATCTCGGGATTACTGGGTGTAACACGCGACAGTGAGAGTAGGAATAGAATTAGGTGGAGGATGAATGCGTGGCTGTGGGATTGGAGCAGGGGGCAGGGATTCAAGTTTCTGGATCATTGGGACCTCTTCTGGGGCAGGAGTGACCTGTTCAAGAAGGACGGGTTACACTTGAATCGTGGGTGGACCAACATCCTAGCGGAGAGGTTTGCTAGGGCTACAGGGTGGACTTTAAACTAGTAAGATGGGGGGGGGGCGGGAGACTATTTGAGGAGACTATGGGAGAGGAGGTTAGTTCACCAGTGGAGCAAGTAAATAGACAGTGTGTGAGGGAGGAAAGGCAGGTGATGGAGAAGGGATGCGCTCAGCCCGAAGATTTAGGGGAGAAGAAATGAATGCATTGTTAGGGATGGAAAGAGAGGAGGAGATGCAGAGTATCTTAAATGTATCTATTTTAATGCTAGGAGCATTGTAAGAAAGGTGGATGAGCTTAAAGCGTGGATTGATACCTGGAATTATGATGTTGTAGCTTTTAGTGAAACATGGTTGCAGGAAGGGTGTGATTGGCAACTAAATATTCCTGGATTTAGTTGCTTCAGGTGTGATAGAGTAGGAGGGGCCAGAGGAGGAGGTGTTGCATTGCTTGTCCGAGAAAATCTTATGGCGGTGCTTTGGAAGGATAGATTAGAGAGCTCCTCTAGGGAGGCAATTTGGGTGGAATTGAAGAATGGGAAAGGTGCAGTAACACTGATAGGAGTGTATTATAGGCCACCTAATGGGGCGTGTGAGTTGGAAGAGCAAATGTGTAAGGAGATAGCAGATATTTGTAGTAAACACAAGGTGGTGATTGTGGGAGATATTAATTTTCCACACGTAGACTGGGAAGCTCATTCTGTAAAAGGGCTGGATGGTTTAGAGTTGGTGAAATGTGTGCAGGATAGTTTTTTGCAACAATACATAGAAGTACCGACTAGAGATGGGGCAGTGTTGGATCTCCTGTTAGGGAATGCGATAGTTCAGCTGACAGATGTATGTGTTGGGGAGCACTTCGGGTCCAGTGATCACAATAGCATTAGCTTCAATATAATTATGGGGAAGGACAGGACTGGACCTAGAGTTGAGATTTTTGATTGGAGAAAGGATAACTTTGAGGGGATGCGAAGGGATTTAGAGAGAGTGGATTGGGTCAAGTTGTTTTATGGGAAGGATGTAATAGAAAAATGGAGGTCATTTAAGGGTGAAATTATGAGGGTACAGAATCTTTATGTTCCTGTTAGGGTGAAAGGAAAGGTTACAGGTTTGAGAGCACCATGGTTTTCAAGGGATATTAGAAATTTGGTTCAGAAAAAGAGGGATGTCTACAATAGATATAGGCAGCATGGAGTAAAGGAATTGCTGGAGGAATATAAAGAATGTAAAAGGAATCTTAAGAAAGAGATTAGAAAAGCTAAAAGAAGATACGAGGTTGGTTTGGCAAATAAGGTGAAAGTAAATCCGAAAGGTTTCTACAGTTATATTAAAAGCAAGAGGTTAGTGAGGGATAAAATTGGCCCCTTAGAGAATCAGAGTGGTCAGCTATGTGTGGAACCGAAGGAGATGGGAGAGATTTTGAATGATTTCTTCTTTTCGGTATTCACTAAGGAGAAGGATATTGAATTGTCTAAGGTGTGGGAAACAAGTAAGGAAGTTATGGAACCTATGACAATTAAAGAGGTGGAGGTACTGGCGCTTTTAAGAAATTTAAAAGTGGATAAATCTCCAGGTCCTGACAGGATATTCCCCAGGAGGGAAGTTTGTGTAGAAATAGCAGGAGCTCTGACGGAGATCTTTAATATGTCATCAGAAACGGGGATTGTGCCGGAGGATTGGCGTATTGCTCATGTGGTTTCATTGTTTAAAAAGGGTTCTAGAAGGAAGCCTAGCAATTATAGACCTGTCAGTTTGACATCAGTGGTGGGTAAATTAATGGAAAGTATTCTTAGAGATAGTATTTATAATTATCTGGATAGACGGGATCTGATTAGAAGTAGCCAGCATGGATTTGTGCGTGGAAGGTCATGTTTGACAAACCTTATTGAATTTTTTGAAGACGTTACGAGGAATGTTGACGAGGGTAAGGCAGTGGAAGTAGTCTATATGGACTTCAGCAAAGCCTTTGACAAAGTTACACATGGAAGGTTAGTTAAGAAGGTTCAGTCGTTAGGTATTAATGCTGGAGTAATAAAATGGATTCAACAGTGGCTAGATGGGAGATGCCAGAGAGTAGTGGTGGATAATTGTTTATCGGGATGGAGGCCGGTGACTAGCGGGGTGCCTCAGGGATCTGTTTTGGGCCCAATGTTGTTTGTAATATACATAAATGATCTGGATGATGGGGTGGTAAATTGGATTAGTAAGTATGCCGATGATACTAAGGTAGGAGGTGTTGTGGATAATGAGGTGGATTTTCAAAGCTTGCAGGGAGATTTATGCCGGTTAGAAGAATGGGCTGAACGTTGGCAGATGGAGTTTAATGCTGAGAAGTGTGAGGTTCTACATTTTGGCAGGAATAATCCAAATAGAACATACAGAGTAAATGGTAGGGCATTGAGGAATGCAGAGGAACAGAGAGATCTAGGAATAACTGTGCATAGTTCCCTGAAAGTGGAGTCTCATGTAGTTAGGGTGGTGAAGAGGGCTTTTGGAACGCTGGCCTTTATAAATCAAAGCATTGAGTACAGAAGTTGGGATGTAATGCTAAAGTTGTACAAGGCATTGGTAAGGCCAAATTTGGAATATTATGTGCAGTTCTGGTCACCGAATTATAGGAAAGATATCAATAAATTAGAGAGAGTGCAGAGACGATTTACTAGATTGTGACCTGGGTTTCAGCAATTAAGTTACAGAGAAAGGTTGAACAAGTTAGGTCTCTATTCATTGGAGCGTAGAAGGTTGAGGGGGCATTTGATCGAGGTATTTAAAATTATGAGAGGGATAGATAGAGTTGACGTGAACAGGCCGTTTCCATTGAGAGTAGGGGAGATTCAAACTAGAGGACATGATTTGAGAGTTAGGGGGCAGAAGTTTAAGGGAAACACGAGGGGGTATTTCTTTACTCAAAGAGTGATAGCTGTGTGGAATGAGCTTCCTGTAGAAGTAGTAGAGGCCAGTTCAGTTGTGTCATTTAAGGTAAAATTGGATAGGTATATGGACAGGAAAGGAGTGGAGGGTTATGGGCTGAGTGCGGGTAGGTGGGACTAGGTGAGATTAAGAGTTCGGCACGGACTAGGAGGGTCGAGATGGCCTGTTTCCGTGCTGTGATTGTTATATGGTTATATGTTATATGGTTATTGTCAAAGTATCTATAAATGAAATCACCATAAGACTGCAAAGCATAGCACCAAAATTAACCCATTCAATCTGCTCCCCCACTCCATCATTGTTGATTCCCGATCCCTCTCAACACCATACACCTGACTGCTCGCCATATTCCGCAGATTCACTATCCTCTGGCTGTAAACAATTCCTCCTTACCTCTGTGCTAATAGACGCACAGTTCTGAGGCTGTGCCCTATAGTTTTGGACAACTCCATCATAGGGAACATCCACTCCGCCTCCGCCTCATTAAGGCCTCAACACTTGGTAGGTTGTCAAGAGATCCCCGCGCATTATTGTCAGTTCCGGTGTCTATAGGGCCAAAGCTGCGATGCGCTCCCCCTGTGTCAACATCTTTATTCTGGAAGTGAACCTCCTCTGGACTCTCTCAAATGACAGACATCCTTTCTGAGATATGGGGCAACACTGCTAACAGTACTCCAAGTGCGGCAGGAATAATGTCTTATAAACGCACGATCTCCTGGCTTTTATATTCTCTTCACCCTGAAGCGGATGCGAACCACTTTTCCCTTCTTTCCCACAAGCTCATCCTGTAAACCTACACTCTGGGAGTCTTGCACCTGGACTCCCAAGTCCCTCTGCATCGTTGTTGTTTGAAACTCTCCACATTTAGATAATAGTCCGCACATTTATTCCTTTCGCGACCCTGTGTTCCATCTGCCACAACTATGCATATCCTTTCAAGTCCTGCTACACTCGTATTGCTTCCTCAGCACTACCTACCCTTCCACCTCCCATTGTAGCATCCACAAACGTTGCCACAAAACCATCAATTCCATTAACGAACGCTCTGACAAACAATGTGAAAAGAAGTGCTCCCAATACCGACCCCCGAGGAACACAGGTAGTCACTGGCAGTCAACAAGTGTTACATACTCGTGACACATGACAGTGGTGCCCTTGTCATGTGACTGGGGTTGAAGCTGTACTGGACTTGAGGTGATGGTCTTGTGATGGTGGAATGATGTCATTTTCCCGCCAGTAGAGATCATGTGACGGTTTTTTTTTACAGGTTATAAAAGGTAGACCCCACCCTGTGAGGAGGGGCAGTTCGTGGCTGGATTTGCCAAGTTGACTTCATGCCACTGCGTGTTTGAAGTGATGACGCAGTTTAGTTGAAGGATGAAGTTTTTATTTAATGCCTAAAGTTTAAAAGGTTAATTGCCAGCAGGTTCTTTATGATTCTGTTATTTCGCAATTAAAGGAGAGTGAAGATTCAAGGTTGGAAGTTAAAGATCGAGGAGAATCGCTTTCTACGGTGAAACGGGGGCGACCTTTGTTTGATCCTTATTTGGAAGGATTTCGTTGACTATCTTCGTGTTAATCCCTGGGTTTACCAGAAAGGATTGAAGGTAGTGGAGAAGGAAAGGTCAGTGCCTTTAAGCCGTTCTGTTTCGTAAATTCTTCGTGGGAATTTCGACGTCGGGAATCGAAGCAAGCGACGTGAAAGAGAACTTAAATAGTCCTGTAAAGTCTCTCCTTTTAAATGGACTGTGAGCATATCGAACTTTTGGCAATATCACTTTAAGAACTGTTTTGGAATATCACTTTAAAGAACTGTTTTGGAATATCACTTTACGAACTGTTTGAACAGCCGCTCAGCAGCTGTTTCCGGTTACGGTAGTGTTTGTTTACTTTTGGGGGGTTTGTTTTCTGTGTTTAATAAACGTGTTGTTTGTTATAAGAAACCCTTGCCGAACTCATATATTTATTGTTGCCTGAATACGTAACACAAGAAAACGATCCTTTTGTTCCCTTTCGCTGTCTCCTGCCTGTCAACCATTCCGACATCCATGCCGGTGTCTTTTCTGCAACTCCATCGCATTTTTAGCTTGCTAAGCAGCCTGAAGTATAACACCTTATCAAATGCCTTCTGAAAATCCTGGTAAATGGCATTCACTGCCTCCCCTTGGTCCACCCTGCTTGTGAGCTCCTCGGAGAAATCTAGCAGACTTGTCAGTCGACATACACTTCAGAGAAACCATGTTGACTTTGGCATGTCAACATCTCTCCGAATACCTTGAAAACTCATCCTCCCTAAGGATTCCAACACTTTCCCAACCATTGAGATCAGTCTAACCAGCCTATAATCTCCTCTCTTTTGTCTCTCTCTCTTCTTAAACAGTAAATTGACGTTAGGAATCTTCCGGCCATGTTAGAAAAGGGTGATTCTTGAAAGGTCATGACCAATGCATCCATTATCTCTTCAGCAACCTCTCTCAGGGCTCTGGGATGTAGTCCATCTGGTCCAGGTGACTTAGCAATGGCACTCACTCCTGTTTCCTGACACTCACAGACCTCTGACAGACGGCTGGTATCACCCACAGTGAAGACTGATGCAAAGCACCCATTCTATTCGCCTGCCATCTCTTTGTCCCCCATTACTACCTCACTAGCATCATTTTCCACTGGCCGAATATCAACTCTCACCTCCCTTTTACTCTTTATATAACTGAAAAAAATTCTAGTACCCTGCTTTATATTATTGGCTCTCTTGCCTTCATATTTCATCTTTACCTTTCTAATAAATCTTTTCGGTCCCCTTTGTTGGATTTTAAAAGCTTCCCAAACATCCAACATTCCCCTTATTTTTGTTACATTATATGCCCTTTCCTTGACTTTTCTGTAGTCCGTAACTTCCTTTCTCAGCAACAGTTGCCTACCCATGCCATTTGCGTGCTTCCTCCTCTGTGGGACGTATCTATCCTGCGCCTTGTGAACTATTCCCAGAAAATACAGCACCCTCCGCTTTGCCGTCATTCCCGAAAAGGATCCTCCTCCAATCCCCCGAGGCAAGCTCCTCCCCCATGCCCCTGTAATTTCCTACTCCAATGTGATACTTGTGACTTATACTTCTTCCTCTCCAATTGCAGCATGAATTCAATCGTATCATGATCACTGCATCCTAAGGTTTCCTTAACGAAAACCTTCCTGACGATATCTGGGCTATTGCACAGCAACCAGTCTAAGATAGCCTATCCCCGAGTAGGCGCAACCACAAGATTCTCTAAAAAAAATACCTCGTAGGCATTCAACAAATTCCCTATCTTGCGATCTGACATCAAAAAGATTTATCCAGTCCTCTTGCATATTGAGGACCCCCATGACTATTGCGACATGACGCTTATGACATGCCTTTTCCAGCAACCTTTGACATTTCAACACCACATGGTGGCTACTGTTTGGAAGCCGATATGTGATTCCCGCAATGTTGCTATTTATTTCACTATAACCCTTGCAGTCACTTTACTCCACCCACAAAGATCCAACAGTCTTGGACCCTATGACAGCTCTGTAGAAAGGTGTAATTCATGTCTTACCAACAGAGCCATATCACCCGCTAACTTCCCAACTATGGCCTGCTTTCAACCACGACACAGTGATGTCCACAAAGTCCTACCGACAAATCTCTAATTGTGCCATGAGTTCATCCACCCTATTATGAATGATCCGTGCCTTAAAAAACAACACCTTCAGTCCTAAATTCTTCGCCCTCATGAACTTTGCCTCCAGGGTACAATGTATCACTTTGTTCTGCCTGAATTTGTACCTAATCATTGGTTTGTCCATCCTTACATTCCTGTTACACCCATCATCTATTTGTAAACCTGCTGGCTCATCCTCTGCTCCATCATACTGGTTCCCTTTCCCCTGTCATAAAATATGAAAACAATCCCTACAGATCCAGTAAACATGCTCGCAAGAATATTGGTTCCCCCTCAGATTCACGCAACCCGTGCCATTTGTACAGGAACCACATGTCTCAGAAGAGGTCCAATTATCCAGAAATATGAAATCCTGCCCCTTGCTCCAATTCTTCAGCCAGCCCTTTGTCCGCCACTTCACTCTATCCCTAACCTCACTGTTGCGGGCCCCAGGCAGCACTCCCGTCATTCCTACACCGATTACACGGCACTTGTACCGTGGGCACGTTCCTGAGTTCTGGCGGAAGGCCATTTTTATAATTTATGAGTTGTGGTCGTCGGCATCTAAACCAGTATGAATTGCCCATCCCTAGCTGCCCTTGGGAAGGTAGTGATGCGGTGCCTTCTTGAACCGCTGCAGCCCCCGAGGTGTAGATACCCCCACAGTGCTGTCTGGGAGAGAATTCTATGATTTTGACGCAGTGACAATGAAGGAAATGTGACCTGGTTCCAAGTCAGGTTGATGAGTGACTCAGACGGGGGATTTCCAAGTGCGGCTGTTTCCAGGTGTCTGCTGTTCCCGTCCTCCTAGAAGGTGGTGGTCGTGGGTCTGGAAGGAGCTGCCTTACGAACTCTGGTGTGTTGTTGTGGGGCGTCTTGGAGACGGTACACACTGCTGCAACTGTCCGTTCATGCTGCAGGGATTCGATGCTTGTGGACGGGGTACCAACCAAGTGCGCTGCCTTGTGCTGGATGGTGAGAAACTTCATGAGTGTTGATGGAGCTGCTTTCATCCAGGCGAGCGGCCAGTATTCCATTACACTCCTGACATGAAACCAGGTCAGGCTTTGGAGTGTTAGGAGCTGAGTTCCACGCCACAGGATCCCCACCCTCTGACCTGCTCTGTCAGCCGCGGTGTTTATATGTCCAGACCAGTTCGGTTTCCAGTCAATGTTGCTAGTGGGGGATTCAGGAATGGTGATGCCAGTGAATGTTAAAGGACGATGGTGAGAGTCTGTCCTGCTGGAGATGATCATCGCCTGGTACCTGCGTAGCTGGAATGTTACTTGTCAGCCAAGGCCTGGATATTGTTCGGGTGCTGCTGCATTTGGGTGTGAACTTCTTCAGTATCTGAGGAGTCAGGACTGGTACAGAACATTTTGCAGTCCTCTGCGAACATCTCTACGTCGGACTTTATGACAGACGGAGTGCCATTAATGAAGCAGCTGAAGATGGTTAGTTCATGGGACACTTCCCTAAGACCAGAGGTGAAGAACTGTGTACAACTTTGGTCCGCCGCCTCAGAGAGGACGTGATTAACCTAGAGAATTCCAGTAAGGATTCACGTCTTTTGTTGCCGCCTGTGGAGGACGGGAGTCAGAAGGAGACTCGATAGTGAATGTGGACGGATCCCAAACCTCAGCGTGATACAACATTGATTCTACCCTCCGCCACCACAGACCCCACTGTCACGATGTAATTTTAGGACAGTGTAAAGGGTGGCGAATGACACAAATTGTTCAACGATAGAAACGGTTGTACACAAGTCACAAAAGCTCACTTTATATTGGAACTACAGCTCCCATCGGACACCGCGCTCAGTCAGCATCAGCTGCCAAACATTTGGGGCCGCGGGCCATCTGGCAGTTGTAGTCCAAGTTTCTCAGCTTCTCACTCGCTCCCTGCTTCAACACTATTCCTCAGCCGTCACAAACAGCTGTTGGAACAGATTCACCGTGACGTCTGAGGAGAACTACGCCTGTCGTTGTGGACGCAGAGGCCGGCAACCACCGACAGCAGGAATAAGGGAATTAATGCCTCACATTCACCACCTCACTCTGAATAAATTCCTCCTCATCTGTTCTGAGGGAAGTTTGGAACAAGTGGTGTACCGCAGGGTCTGGTGCTGGTACATTAGTTATTTGAATGTTTCTCAGTTGTGCCGACATTGTGGATAAAAGACAACATATTCGCAATGCATTCCATGCCCCCACCACTTTCTGTATGAAACACTTACATCCGACACCCCGTGTGCACCTACTTCCAAGCACCTTAAAACTGTGCCCCCTCGTGTTACCGTTTCAGCGCTGGGAAATAGCCTCTGACAATTCACACGATCAGTGCCTCTTATCATTTTATACACTTGTATCAGGTCACCTCTCACCCTCCGGCGCTCCTGGGAGTAAAGGCCAAGTTCACTCAACCTGTTATCATAAGGCACGCTCTCCAATCCAAGTAACACCCTCGTAAAACTTCTCTGCACTCACTCTATAGTATCCACATCCTTCCTGTAGTGAGGTGAGCAGAATTGAACACAGTATTCCACGTGGGGCCTAACTAAGGCGTTGTTTTTCTGTAAAATCACCTCACAGCTCTTGAAATCAATCCATGACGCCATACGCCTTCTTAACAACACTGTCAACCTACGCAGCACCTTCGAGTGTCCTGTCGACACAGACGCCACGATCTCGCTGATCTGGGTCATCGGACAGGGTTATGACTTGAATTATGATTTGTTCAGTGTTGCCACCTCCCCTGACCCCCGTCTCCCTGCGGGTCCCAACACCGGGAGGGTGGGAGTTTATCTCAGTTACGAGTCCGGGACAGATTCATTTTACAACGCGGAGACCAAGTCCCATCTCCGCACCTTCACTGGGCACAGATCCACGGAAAAACTTTATCCTTTCTTCTGGACTTGAGATGAAAACAAGTGGCTGAGAATCTGCTCCAGTTCCGCTCCGGTTCTGTAAACAGATTGAGTCCCGGGACCAGTGTCAGGAGTAATGGCCCTGAAAATATAAATGTGCGAAGAGTGAAATCAACACAAGATGAGAATCATCATCGATCCATTAATTTTAACTCGCTCACCACGTCCATCAACGGAACAGAAACACCTTGGATTCGGTCCTGAGATGCCCCGGGTCCTAAAGTCCACCGGCACTGAGACAGTTCAAAGGAGACAAAGGGCGGTCCTGACTGGAAGAGGTAGGTCAATTTGAATCTTGGAAAGACCGGAAGACATAAAAGCAGAATGTGGCCCTTCAGCCCATAGATTCTGCTACGCCATTCTATCATCGCAGATCCCGGATCCCACTCAACCCCATACACCTGCCTTCTCGCCATATCCTTTGAGGGCTGATCGATCAGGAAATGATCAGCTTCCGCCATAAACATACCCACAGACAGCTTCCACCGCAGCCGGCGGCAGGGTATTCCACCGGTTCACTACTCTCTGGCTAAAAATATTCCTCCTTACCCCTGTTCAAAAACATCTCCCCTCAGTGTTGAGGCTGTTCCCTCTAGTCTGCATGCCCCACCATATGAAACAACCTCTCCACATTCACCCTATCTCGTCCCTGCAACACTGGGTAGGTTTCAATGAGATACCCCATCCTTTCTGAGGTATGGGACCCAAAATGTTGCAAAAACTCCAAATACAACCTGACCTGTGTCCTATAAAGTCTCGGGATTATTTTCCTAATTAAAATATTCTATTCCCTTTTAAAAAAAGCCAACATTGCATTTTGATTCTTTACCACAGACTCAACCTGTGAAAAAAACCTTCTCGGACTCTTGCATGTGAACTCCTAAGCCCCCACCCACATCCACCCGCACCTCTGATGTTTAAATTTTCTTCCCTTTTAAATAATAGTCGCTACTATTATTATTCCTTTGACCAAAATGCATTATCATACATTTCCCAACACCATAGTCAATCTCACTTTTGTTGCCCATTCCTCCGATTTGTCTAATTCCTGCTGCAATCGCATTGCTTCCTCAGCACGACCTTTCCCTTCACCTTCTGTATCATCCGCAAACTTTGCCACAAAGCCATCAATTCTATTGTCTGATTCACTGACACACAATGTGAAAAATAGCGGTCAGAATACTGACCTAAGTAACACTAGTCACTGGCAGCCGGCCTGAAAAGGAGCCTTTTATTCCCAGCTGCTGCCTCCTCCCTCTCCATGCCAGTATCTTTCCTGTAACAACATGGGATTTTATCTTTCTCGGCAACCTCATGTGTGGTATCTTATCAAAGGCCTTCTGAAAATCGAAGTAAATGATATCAACTGCCTCTCATTGGTCCATCCTCCTTTTCACTTCCTCACTGACCTCTAACAGATTTGTCAGGCACGATTTCCTTTTACAGAAACCATGCTGACATTGAATTGTTTTATCATCAAGTACCACGGAAACTCATACTCGTTAAATGATTAAAATACGTTCCCAACAACAGAATTCAGGCTGACTGGCCTAGAAAGTCACTTCTTTTGCCTTCCTCCCTTCATAAAGAGTGCAATTTTCTACTTTCCGATCCTACGGGACCATGCCAGATTCAGGTGATTCTTGAAATACCGTGACCAGTGCATCTGCATCTCTTCAATAGCTTTTCTCAGGACTCTGGGTTGTCGTCCATCTGTTCCAGGTGACTTGTCCACCTTCAGACCCTTGAGTTAGTCACGCGCTTTTTCCTCTGTAATAGCAAAAGCACTCACTCCTTCTGTGTCTTTAACGATTAAGAATGATGCAAAGTGATCATTAAGTTTATCTGCCATTTTTTGTCCCCCATTACTACCTCACCAACATCATTTTCCGGTGATCCAATATCAGCACTCATCTCCCTTTCACTCCTTATGTAGCTGAAAAAAATAGTACCCTGTTTTATATTATTGGCGAGTTTGCTCTCGTGTTTCACCTTTACCATTCTTATGGCTTCTTAGTTGCCTTTTGTTGAACTTTAAAAGCATCCCGATGATCCAACATCCCACTCACTTTTGCTGTTTATATGCCATTTCCTCAGCTCTTACACAGGCCTTTTGATTAATTTTTGAAAGTTTGTCTGTAAGTTTTATAAGACTTTTTTTAATTTATTAGCCTTGAGCAGGTGCCGGTGGGCAAGCTATACACGGGTTTCTGAGATAGAGATTGGGGTCCCACAAGTAGTATTTATTATTTCTTATTATAATTAATAATATTTTCTCTGCGATAGGTGCAGGGGTGGGTAAATCAGTATTTGCAGATGATGGAGGTGTATGGATTCGAGGTTTCAGTGGCAAAAAACACAAGTCACGTGTTTTATAAACAGTATTAATAGACCTGCACCTGATTTGAAATCATCTGACCAAACTCTTGAAGACGTGTCAGTGGTGAGATTTCCAGGCAGGTGGATGCACAATGAGCTGACATGGAACCACCGTTTCAGTATAGTAATTGATAAATATAAAGGAGCAATAAATATTCACTGTGTCTCTGTGGATATTCTTCAGGAGCGACATGAAAATCTCTGCTGACCATTTACATTTGTTTCATTAGATCTTGTCTTGATTCTGTGGCTCATGGATCAGCCTCATCTCCAACTTTCAAATGTTTGGCTGTGAGACAAGCACAGGCTTTAAGATTTTGTTATGATGCAGTAAGGCCGTCTCCTGTTTCAGGTTTACTGAATGATTTTGCAGAGATTGAATTTAATGTTAACGTACTGGATTAATTTGAAAGAGCAAAGAAATGATCATCCTGTTGGAGGTGTGTCGGAGGACTGTTGGGAACATCACAAGAAGAGTGTTATAGTTTTGGGTGCTTGGGTTCTTATTACGCTGGGAATGTGGGTTCGTTGAATTATGCAATATGTTCCACTGTGGCATTCCGGGTAACCCCAACTTGTTTTTTAAATGCCTTTATTGATTTTGGGATACACGATTTAATAAAGTCTCAGGATGTTGTTAGGCCTGAGAATCTGTTAGATTATTGGTATATTAAGGAAATTTATTGATATATATTAACCGTTTTACAGAAGGATCAAAATCTAATTTAACTGGGATTGTTGGTGTGGCTGTTTTTGTGCCCACATTATAGGTAACGATAAAGAAACGACATTGACCGATTTCTGGAGAAGAACATTCTCGATGCACTTTCAGATGAAGCACGTGACCCCATCGTGAACTTGGTCACATCCTCATCATGGAAGACAATCCAATTGATGTCATCCAAGCAGTCCTGTAGCATGAAGACCGATTGGTTGGACCAATAGTGGATGGATCACCCATGGCCGCCTCTTGTTTCAGCTGTTGCCTGTACATCAGCAGAAGCCGGATCAGAGAGTGATCTGATTGTTGAAGTGTGGTCGGAGGAGCACTTTGTAAGCGTTATGGAAAGGCCGAGAGTGCCAGCTCCCCAAACGCTCACCTGGATGTGCTGACAACACTTCGGAGGGACTTCAGTCTGCGATGCTGGATTAAAGTCAGGGCAACAATGAAGGCAGCCTCTGGGTGGGCAGTCTTCAGCGTGTTGAGGGTTTCGTACAGTTCCTTGAGAGCCAGGTCAGTATCAGCCTGGGGCGGAATGTACACTGCTGTGATGATAACACCGTGAACTCCCTGGGCAGCCAGTAGGGTCTAAACAGCTGCTCCACATCTGGGCAACAAAGGATTGGAGCACATGCATTGGGGTCTGCACCAAGCATTGTTGACCATGAAGCATACACCACCTCCTTTACTCTTCCCAGTGAGGGGTTTCCACCTGTCCACAGGGAACAGGGAGAACCCAGACGGTTCGATGGCGTGGTCCGCTGTCTCCTCCGTCAACCAGGTCTCTGCAAAGCACAAAACGTTACATTATTTTGTTTCCCGCTGGTGAGAGATTCTGGCTGTCAGTTCACACAGCTTGATGTCCAGGGACGGCGTTCTAATCACGCTGGGAATATGAGTTCGCTGGATTATGCAATATGTCCCACTGTCGCGTTCTTGGTAACCCCACATTGTTTTTCTCAATGCCTTTAGTTTATTTTAGGATACACGATTTAATAAGGTCTCAGGATTCCACTCTGCTTGACAATCTTGATTCGTCAGTATATTGTGGAAAATTATTATGATATGTTATCAAATTGCTGCAGAAGAATCAAAAGATAACTTAACCGGGATGACGGTGTGGCTGTTTTTTGTTCATGAATTACAAGTAACGATAAAGAAACAATTTACCAACCATTTATCAGTATATACAGTAGAATTTGTTTCCATCATTTTAGGCTTACAGTGGGTGTTGGAAATTTGATCATGTAGAGTTGTCATTTGTTCAGATGCCTGTTCGGTTTTGATGAGTTTTCAAACCGGTAGTTCTTGCAGTAGGACAGATTTACTGTTGGAAACTCATCAAACATTATTTCATACGCAGAGTATTGATTTATATTTCCACTTCTTATGGGTCCCTGCACACAGCGAATCAGTTTGAAAAGCTGTTAAAATTTAAACTCGCACATCAGAAGCTAAGGGGTTGTTGGATTGATAATTAAATCAAGATTGGTGGGATAAAGGGCATCAATGGAGACACCTTTACAGAACGTTGTATTTCCATGTGAACCCCCAAACCCGCTGACATCCCCACAAGCACATTAGATTATCCCAGAGAAAGAATCATTTCAAACAGTTCACAGAATAGCTGCCTCCATCTTATAACGTTGAAAATACAAACTGCATTCATTTTTAAAGAATTTCTGTCTGTTTGCATCTCTATTTGTTCCTTTGCGTCCTCGTATGTGTCTGTCCGTCTTTTCATGTGTGTGTGTGTGTTTGTGTCAGAGACCAGCTCCCAGACAGCGCCCGGTCTTTGTCGTGACGGCGTAGCTACTCCACACTCCGTGCCCCCGCCTATTCTGTAGCGCACAGAAAGGGAACAAACTGGCCTCTCCCGGAAACCACAAGCCTTCATCTCTGAGAGAACATTGCTGCTTTCCAAACAGTGAAGAATTACACAACATCTATAATTCACTGTGCGTGTCAACCGTCATCACAGTGCGGGGTGGGGGATGTGGGGACGGGAGGGTGGCGGGGGAAAAGGCGACAGAAAAGGGGGAATTGTGGTGAGGGTGAGAGGCAGGGGAAGCATTGGGTAGAAAGGGAGAAAGAGACAATAAGGGAGAGAAGAAGGGGAGTGAGTGAGTGAGTACGGTAGGGAGGAATGTGCGGAGAACAAGGGTGTGTCAGTAGGGAAGGGAACGGATGAAGAGAGAAGAGAGAGTGTGTGAAAGAGAGGAAAATAGGTGAGGCAAGAGGAGGAAGAGAAAGGATGAGGGAGTGGGAGACAAGAGATGGAGAGAAAGAGGCGGTGAGGGAACGGGGAAGCAGAGGTGGCTAGAGAGGGAAGGGGTGAAAATGGGGGCAGGAGAGTTTGAGCCAAAGAGGAGGAATGAGCAATTTATTGGAAGCGGGGTGAAGGGCAATGGGAAGAGAGAGAGAGAGGGTGTACGTATTTGTGTGTGTGTGTGTGTGTGTGTGTGAGAGAGAGAGAGAGAGAGCGTGTGGATGTGTGTGTGAGTGAGAGAGAGAGAGAGTGTGGGTGTGTGTGTGTGTGTTTGTGTGAGAGAGAGAGAGAGAGTGGGCGTGTGTGTGTCTGTCTGTTTTCAACAGCTTTACAATCCCTGGCTCTGATCGCCACATTTTGACCATGGATATCCAGTATCAATTCACTTCTATCCCCAGCAGGAAATCCTGAAAGCACATTGTTTGCTTCCCGACAACAGCCCCAACCAACTCCCCTTCATCGACATTTTATTTGGAGTCAGAGAGCACTATAACAAACAAACAAACCCTTTTTCCCATTTAGTCCGTACCGAATTGTTATTCTGCTGAGTCCCATAACCGCAGCTGGACCATGGCCCTCAATACCCCTCCCGTCCCTGTACTGATCCAAACTTTTCTACAATGAAATCCATAACGTCCACTGACAGCTCTTCCCCGACCCTCACCACCCTCTGAGTGAAGGAATTCCCACTCAGATTCCTTATAATTATTTTACCTTTCACCCTTAAACTGCGACCTCCAGTTCCCATCTCACCCAACCTCAGAGGAAGAATCCTGCCTGCATTTTCCAACACTAAAGGGAATTAAGTCCTTAACTTTTTCTAAAGCTCGAGTCCTCAAGTCACATCAAATGTAAATTTCTCTGCACTCTTTCTATTTTATTGATAGTTTTCCTTCAGGCAGGTAACAAAAACTACACACAATATTCCAGATTAGGCTTCACCAGCGTCTTATACAACTTCAACATACATTCCATCTCCTGTACTTTATGAAGTCCAATGTGCCAAAAGCGCTCATTTTGACGCTATCTACCTGTGACGCCACTTTCAAGTAATTATGAATCTGTGTTCACAGATCACTCTGGTCTACCAACTCCTCAGGACCCGTGTCTTCATGCACCCCAAATCAGTGCACACCCCGAATTCAAACCTTTGAATATGAAACAATGTTGGATGAGTTTCCAGCAGTAAATCTGACCTGCTGCAAGAATGACCTTTTTAAGACTCTTGAAAACCAAAAGGGAATCTGAACGAATTACAACTTTGCAGCAAAAAAATTCCTCACCCACTGTAAGCGCGAAATGATGACAAGCAATTCTGTTGCAAATCCTGATAAATAGCTGGTAGGTCATTTTTTATCGTTACCAATAATTCACGCATAACACAGCAACATCAACAATCCCAGTTAAATTTATTTTGATCCTCTGGAAAATGGTTAAACTTTCTCAATAATTTCCTTAATATACACTGAACCAACAAATTCTCAGGCAGAACAGAATTGTTAGACTTCATTAAATTGTGTATCCTATAATCAAATAAAGGCATTGACAGAAACAAGGTGGGGTTACCGAGAACACAACTGTGGGACTTTTTGCATAACCCAACAAACACATATTTCCAATGTGATAAGAACCCAGGCAACGAAAACTAAAAACACTCTTCTTGTGAAGTTCCCAAAAGTCCTCCAGCACACCTTTAACAGCATGCTCATGTTTCCCCCTTAAATTAATCCAATATGTTGAGATGAAATTCAAACTCCATAATTTCAATCAGCAAAGCCGAAACAGGGGATGACCTGACTGCACCACAACGCAATCTCAAAGCCTGTGCTTGTATCACACCCAAACATAATAAAGTTGAAGCTGAAGCTGATCTATAAACCACAACCATAATCAAGAATAGATCCAATTAAACAAATGAGATTGGTCAACAAATACTTTCATGTAACACTCTAGAATATCCGCAGAGATAACTGAAAATATTTAATGTTTCTTTATATTTATCAATTATTTTCTGATCCGGTGCTTCCATGTCAGCTTATTATCCGTCCACATGCCTGGAAATCTCACCACTGACACCTTTTAAGGAGTTTGACCAGATCATTTCCAATCAAGTGCAGGTTCATTAATCCTGTCTGAAAAACACATGACTTGTCCCACCCATACCTGACACAAAACATTCAATTAAAACAACTCAAAGTTAGATAATAGCCCTACCATCCTCATTTCCACAATTTCATAAAAATTCTTTCCTTCCATAAATACCATCTGCCTTTGAATAGTAAAAATACTACTGTTACAACATCTATATTTAACTGGCTTTACTAATACCATCTTCCAAATATAAAAATGAATTCAATGTCATACTTGCCCATCCAGACCTTTACAGGACGTACAAATAGAAACAATTAGATAAAAATTGTACAATAGCCCTCTCATTTGCATTTCCAAACATTAATCAAAAGTCCGTCCTTCAATAAATATTATTTGCCTTTTCAATATCAAAAATATTGCTATTACAAAATCTTTATTTAACTGTACTTTCCTAATATGATCTTCCAAACCCAAACTGATTCCAATGTTATTTAAGGCAGAGATTGCTAGGTATCTGAGTAGCCAGGGTATCAACGGTTATGGTGAGAAGGCGGGGGAGTGAGACTAAACGGGAGAATGGATCAGCTCATGATAAATTGGCAGAACAGAGTCGACGGGCCGAATGACCGACTTCTGCTCCTTTGTCTTATGGTCTTATTCTACCGTTCCAAATTCTCCTCTGATAAAACGTGAAATTTCTTCTTTTATCGAAAATATAATTCAAACACTCGATTACCATACATTCCACAAGTTTACATAAATGAGACTTTAATGATATTAGCCTACAAGAAGGAGGATCCAGGTTTTAGAATGGGAACTACTACAACCATTTTCCATGAGAAAAGTAGATGGCCAAACCTCCAAATGTGATTCAGAAAGTTAAAATCAAGATTTTCTACAAGTTCATGATGCATTCTATTCCCATTCACAACTCTATACTCTGCCCCTTTTCCTTATAAAACTGACAACACCACCCCTCTACCAACTAACCTATCAAGCCAAATGACAATATTAATCCTGCACAGGAATAAAACTTAAAATGTGCAGGTTTCCTGAACAGATATAACATCGGAAGAATCTGACAAATCAGAAATAAACTGCTGAAAGTGTTGACCATGTAAAATCAGGCTTCTTGCATTTCACTTCAATATTTCAATCCCATTACATATCTTCACAAGTAGACTGGGATGCAGAAACCCCCACAACTCAGAGCTTCATTTACAGCTTCCCACAAAACACCAGTTACACCAAGATACCTTTCTGCAGCTTTCACAATCATTTTAATTTCCTCAGTAGGGTGAGATGTCTGAGCAGTACAATTCACCGCATCCATTATAAACATCACAAACTTCATTTTAACCAGCAGTGAAGTAACTTTGGTGAGAGAACTGTGATGCCGGCATATATCCACTGACGTCACAGCCTGTTCTCCGAGTGGGATCACTTTATCCAGTTTACCTGCTCTGCTTGCTGTACTTGTCCTTGAACAGGCCCTTCTGTTCACTGTGTTGTTCTGAAGCAATTGTCACTTCATGCCTTACTAAACCAATCCCTTCTGACTACACAAGGAACACATCCCTCCATTCTCCTCACATCCACGTGGTATCTAATAACCTCTTTTGCACCTGCCTCCACCACCACCCGATATTCACTCCAGACACTCACCACTATGGGAATGAAAAGCAAAACTCGAAACGCAAATCTCCTTTAAACATTCTGAGGCAGGTTTCTAACATCATTACCTTTTCAATATTTTTTTTCAACACAGTCCAATCTCACCCCATGAATATAACAGCAACAAGATAATGCTGAGGCTTTATAAGACTCTAGTCAGGCCACACTTGGAGTATTGTCAACAGTGTTGGGCCCCACATCTCAGACAGGATGTGTTGTCATTGGAGAGAGTCCAGAGGAAGTTCAGAGAGATGATTTTGGGAATGAAGGGGTTAAAATATGAGGAGCACTTGGCAGCTTTGACTCTGTGCTCACTGGAACTCAGAAAAATGCGGGACATCTCATTGAAACCTACCGAATGTTGAAAGGCCTGGATAACGTGGATGTGGAGAAGGTATCTCCTGTGGTGGGGCACAGCCAAAAAGTCGAGGGACCACCTTTTCAAACAGAGGTAAGCAGCTTATTTTTTTTATTAGCCAAGGTGTACTGGATCTGTGGAATGCTCTGCCACAGACTGCGGTGGAGGCCGAGTGTGTGGGTATATTCAAGGCAGAAGTTGATCGTTTCCTGATCGGTCAGGGCATCAAAGGATATGGCGGGAGGTCAGATATCTGGAATTGAGTGCGATCTGGGATCAGCCGTGATGGAAAGGTGGCTGACTTAATGGGCTGAATGGCCTAATTCTGTTCCTATGCCTTGCAGACTTATGATCACAAGCCCCCTCAATCATGATGAATCTTCTCTGCACTCTCCCAGAACAAAACATCCTTTGTACAGAATGCTAAGCGGAACTGAATGCAACTTTTCAAGAATGTTGTCAAGTCGAGCAGCATCTGTTTAGGGGAATAGAGTCGATGGTTGGGACAGAACCCCTCCCTTACGGCACTAACGCAGGCCCTTCAGCCCAACCTTTCCATGCTGTCCATTTAAACTAATCCCTCTGCCAGTCCTTGACACAGAACACAGAAATCTACAGCCCACAATGTTGTACCGACCATGTAACCCACTCTAGAGACTGCCTAGGATTTCCTGATCGTATATCCCTCTATGTTTCTAAGCTCCATGAACATATCTAAGAGTCTCTTAAAATATCTTATTGTATCCACATCCACCATCGCTGCCGGCAGTGCATTCCACGCACCCAGCACACTCTGTGTAGTAAACTTACCCTGACATTCCCTCGGTACCGACTTCCAAGCAGCTTAAAACTACGTCCCCTCGTGTTAATCACTTCAAGCCTGGGAAAATGCCTCTGGTTATCCACATGGTCAAAGCCTCTCATCATCTTATTACAATTACTTATGTACAGGTTAGGAGAAATATAGCTTCAACATTACCTCACAGCTCTTGAACTCAATCCCACGGTTGATAAAGGCCATCACACCAGACCCCTTCCTAACAACACTGCCAACCTCCACAGCAGCTCTGAGTGTCATATGGACATGGAACCCAAGATATCTCTGACCCTCCACACTGCCAAGAGTCTTACCATTAATATTATATTCTGTGTTCAAATTTGACCTGCAGAAATGAATCTCTTCATCTGTCACTTCACAGTTCTGCATCCGAGGCAAGGAAATAGATTGCTGAGCCCCAGGCTAGGATCATTATGTCCTCATTGTCCACGGGAATGGTACCGGAGGATTGGAGGGAGGCGAATGTTGTCCCCTTGTTCATAAATGGTAGTAGGGATAGTCTGGATAATTATAGACCATTGAGCCTTCCGTCTGTGGTGGGAAAGCTGTTGGAAAAGATTCACAAAGATAGGATCTATTGGCATTTAGAGAATCATGGTCTGATCAGTGAGAGTCAGCATGGCTTTCTGAAGGGCAGATCGTGTCTAACAAGCCTGGTGGAGTTCTTTTAAGAGGTGACCAGACATATAGATGAGGGTAGTGCAGTGGATGTGATCTACATGGATCTTAGTAATGCATTTGATAAGGTTACACACGGTAGGCTTATTCATAAAGTCAGAAGGCATGGGAACCAGAGACGTTTGATCAGGTGGATTCAGAATTGGCTTGCCTGGAGAAAGCAGAGAGTTGTGGTGGAGGGAGTACATTCGGATTGGAGGGTTGTGACTAGTGGTGTCCCACAAGAATCAGTTCTGAGATCCCTAATTTTTGTGATTTTTATTAACGACCTGGATGTGGGGGTAGAAGGATGGGTTGGCAACTTTGCAGAAGACACAAAGGTTGGTGGTGTTGTGGATAGTGCAGGGGATTGTCAGAGATTGCAGAGAGACATTGATAGGATGCAGGAGTGGGCTGAGAAGTGGCAGACAGAGTTCAACCTGGAGAAGTGTTAGGTGGTACACTTTGGAAGGACAAACTCCAAGGCAGAGTACAAAAAAATGGTAGGATACTTCGAAGTGTGGAGGAGCAGAGGGATCTGGGGCTAAATATCCACAGATCCCTGAAAGTTTCCTCATGGGTAGACAGAGTAGTTAAGAAAGTTTATGGGGTGTTAGCTTTCAAAACTCGAGGGATAGAGTTTCAGAGTCGCGATGTAATGATGCTGCTCTATAAAACTCTGGTTGGGCCACACAGAGTACTCTGTCCAGTTCTGGACACCTCACAATAACAAGGATGTGGAAGCACTGGAAAGGGTACAGAGGAGATTTACCAGAATGCTGCTGGTTTAGAGAGTATGGATTATGATCAGAGATTAAGCGAGCTAAGGCTTTACTCTCTGGAGAGAAGGAGGATGAGAGGAGAAATGATAGAGGTATAATTGATATTAAGGGGAATAGATAGAGTGGACAGCCAGCGCCTCTTCCCCAGGGCACCACTGCTCAATACAAGAGGACATGGCTTTAAGGTAAGGGGAGGGAATTTCAAGGGGGATATTAGAGGAAGATTTTATACTCGGAGAGTCGTTGGTGCGTGGAATGAACTGCCCGAGTCAGTGGTGGAGGCAGATACACTAATGAAGTTTAAGAGACTACTAGACAGTTATATGGAGGAATTTACGCTGAGGGAGGCAGAGTTTAAGGGTCGGCACAACATTGTGGGCCGAAGGGCCTGTACTGTGCTGTGTGCTTCTAGGTTCTAACTCTTTCTCGCTGGAATCTCTCTTTTGATTTATTTTTTTATTGAAGGCACGACACAGTACAGAAAACCTGATGCATTACATTTTCCTCCATTTTGGTTTTATATCTTACCCTGAAACACCACAACGTCATCAGTGGGGCCTTCTGGGAGTTGTAGTCATGGTTCCTCGCTCGCTCCCTGTCAAAGCATGTTTCGTCAGCCACCACAGACGTCACCGAAACAGACCCACCGAGTCGCGAAGGGGAATCACAGCCGTCCTTGTGGGCGCCGAGGCCGGCGACACCGACAGAAGCGACTCGCTGATCTCCGCCATGGCGATGGAGCGGAAGAGGAGGGGCTTATCATGGGCCGATTTCGTCCAGCCTTTCGTAGCTCAGACTTAATACTAAAATTGCTGTTATTGGCTGCAGTGCCTGTCGCTCAAATGGGAACTCAAAGGGTGATTAGTTTCTGTAAACGTCAATCAGCCTTCCTGTCTTTATGAGTTTGGATTTGGATTTATAACGGGACAGGAAGCAATTTGGGAGAAATGTGAGTTTTTATGTGATGGTGTATCAGACTCCGAGTTACATTATTAGCAAAAAAAGGGCAAAGGCCGTGGTGAGGAAGTAGGTGATTTATTGGAGGTTATATGGAGATAATATTGGAAGGGATATCAAACTTGGAATTGTTTGGGATATGAATAAGAAATTGGGGGGATTTGTGGGGATTATAATATTCCAGTGTTGATTAATGAGGGCAAAATGATTGTTACTGAAACCGGGTAGATTGTGTTACTGGCTGGGTCATTTGCTGAGATTCACAATCAGGATAATTTAAGGGAAGAAGTTAAACGATGTAGGGATATATTTTTCAGTGAATACCCTTATGTGCTGGAAGTCAGCTGCAGCAATGATAGTATCACTGATGGAGAGATTTCTTTGTATGAATTTAAGAAGTCTATTAATAATGCAGGTCAGGTGTCGCCAGGAAAGAGTGATATTTGAAATTGTAATTGTATATATTTCTCTTTAAAATGTTTGAATTGTGCATCTACTTTCTGCATGGAAAATGGAAATAGTAGTGCCTATTCTGAAACCTGGCAGATCCCCATTTGATCCTTCTAGTTAAGGGCCTATATCGTGAATCTCTCATTTATGTAAACTTATGGAATGTATGGTAATCAAGCGCTTGAGTTATATTTTGGAAAGAGTGGTGATAAAGTGTTTTATTAGAGTGGATTTTGGAAGGGTGAAATGACATTAGATTCAGTTTGAGGTTTGGAAGATAATATTCGGAAAGCACAATTAAATGAAGATGTTGTAATAGAAGTATTTCTTGATACTGAAAAGGGAAATGATATGGAAGAAAGGACTTTTGATTAAATTAGGAGTGAAGGTGCATTGTATGATTCTTATGAGTTTTTTTTGGATGGACTGTCCAAGTACTGGTCGGCATGTTATGTTTGTGTTCCTATGAGATAGAGAATGGGATCCCACAAGGCAGTATTTGTAGCCCTTCATTACTTAATATTATGATTAATGATATTTTCTCTGAGGTGGGAAAATGGGATACCCTGGGTAAATCACAATATACAGATGACGTAGCGTTATAGATTATAGGTATTAATTTCAATTTACAATTAATAGGTCAAACAGTGGACAGATTGATGAGGATTTTAAGCTTTCAATCGTTAAAATACATAACATTGTTTACAAACAGCTTTAATAGACTTGTACTTGATTTTAAATTGTATGATTAATATCTTGGGGAAGTGTCAGTGGTAAGATTTCTCAGTATGTGGATGGATAATAAGCTGACGGGGAAGCACCTATCAATAAAATAATGGATAAATGTAAAGAAGCTTTAAATCTCCTCAGACATCTATTTTGGTATCCTTGGGTGCAACATGAAAATCTTCATTGTCCAATTTGTTTAATTTGATCTGTTCTTGATTATGTCTGTGTGGCTTATGGATCAGCTTCATCTTCAAATTAAAAATGTTTGTATGTGATACAATTACAGACTTTAAGATTGTTTTCTCGTGCGGTAATGTTGTCTCCTGTTTTGGCTTTACTGATTACAATGGGACAATTGCCCTCAAAGTAACAGAGGTTCAAGTTGATGTCAACATACTGGATTAATTTGCGAGGGCAAGGAAATGATCATCCTGTTAAAGGTGTGCTGGAGGACAATTGGGGACATCACAAGAAGAGTGTTTTTTTTTTGTTTTGGGTGGTTGGGTTCTTATCACGCTGGGAATATGGGTGTATTTGATGATACAATATGCCCCACTGTAGCTTTCTCTGTAACCCCACCTTGTTTATTCCAATGACTTCAGTTGATTTTAGGTTACGCAATCGGATTTGGTTCTGCCAAGAGTCTGTTGGTTCAGCAGTATATTAATGAAAGTTATTAACTTACAGTAACCATTTTTACAGATGAATCAAAAGGTAATTGGGGATGTTTGTGTGGCTGTTTTTGTGTGCCTGAATTGCAGGTAATGATAAAAAAATGACTTACCATACATTTTTTCAGCATAGAGAGCAGAATTCTTTGCCAACAGTTTATAATTCCAGTGGGTGGAGGAAATTGCTCCTTATAATTTGCTCAGAATACATTTTGGTTTTAATGAGTCTTAAACAGGTGATTCTGGCAGTAGGTCAGATTGACTGTTGGAATCTCGTCAAACAGTGTTTCATATATAAAGTTTGATTTATATGTCTGCACATTATGGGCCCTGCACATCACACTGTTGAGGGAAATGATGGGGTTGACTGTTTAGCAACAAAAGCTGTTAAATGTAAAGCTGTGGATATAGACCTTCCACTTAGCAAATGAGAATCTAAAGAGTTGGTACTGTTAAGAATTAGGGGCTTACATCAAGACTTGTAGGATAATGGACATAAGGACAGACAACTTTACAGAATACATAAACCTGTTGGGTTTATAGAAGAAGGTCTTAAAACAAGGTAAGGAATGATATTGACTAGGCTTAGAAATGCCCCCACTATGCTTAATTATGTCTTGTATCAAATTGTAAAACCACATTCTGTGTCGTGTACATTTTGTCATTATGAATCTGTCGAAACACATACTATTTCAATGTGAAGTGTATCAGGCTGAAGAAAAATCAAATGCGCAAAAATCTTTGCGAGGGTAGATAGTTTTCAGATAAAAACTTTATTAAATTATGGGACTGACTAAATTAATTCACAGTTTGAGCTGGAAAATGCATGTAATAATTGTGTTAAACCTAAGGAAATGGCATAGAAGGTAGCAAAGGTGAGTGGGATTTTGGATTATTGGGATGCTCTTAAAATCCAACAAAAGGCAACGAAAAAAGCCATAAGAATGGTCAAGACGAAATATGAGGGCAAACTAGCCAATAATATAAATCAGGATACTAAAAGTTTAGTTTTCTGTTACATGAAGAGTGAAAGGGAGATGAGAGTTGACACTAGACCACTGGAAAATGATGCTGGTGAAGTAGTAATGGGGAACAAAGCAATTGCAAATGAACTTAATGAACCATCTTCACTGCCTTTTCCCGTCAGCAACGCCCCTACTTGTCCCATTTAACCTGTCTCATTACGGGTGGACCTTAGGACCCGGGGGAGCTCAGGACCAGCCGCCCGCGGCTGCTGCTGAATCCCCGCTGTTTCTGTTTGGTTGACGGATGCTGTGAACGAGTTAAAATTAATCGATCGATAATTCTCATCTCGTGTTTATTTCACTCCATAGAACCATAGAACACTACAGCACAGAAAACAGCCCATTCGGCGCTTCTAGTCTGTGCAGAAACTTTATTCCGCTCGTCCCATTGAACTGCACCCAGTCCGTAAACCTCCAAACCTCTCCCATCCATGCGTCTATCCAATTTATTTTTAAGAGGGAGCCCGCACTTATCACGTCAGATGGCAGCTCGTTCCACACTCCCACCACTCTCTGAGTGAAGAAGTTCCTCCTCATGTTCCCCCTAAAGCTTTCCCCTTTCACCCTAAAACCATGTCCTCTCGTATTTATCGTTCCTAATCTAAATGGAAAGAACCTACTCGCATTTACTGTCTATATCCCCCGTAATTTTGTAAACCTCGATCAAATCTCCCCTCGTTCTTCTACGCTTCAAGGAATAAAGTCCTAACCTGTTCAATCTTTCCCTGTAACTCAACTCCTGAAGACCTGGCAACATCCTAGTAAATCGTCTCTGCACTCTTTGAATCATACTGATATCCTTCCTATAGTTAGATGAGCAGAACTGCAAATAATACTCCAAATTTGTCCTCACCAATGCCTTATACAATCTCAGCATAACATCCCAACTCCTGTACTCAGTACTTAGAATTATGAATGTCAGTATGCCAAAAGCCTTCTTTACAACCCTGTCTTCCTGTGACGCCACTTTCAGGGAATTATGTACCTGAACTCACAGATCCCTTTTTTTCTCCGCACTCCTCAGTGCCCTACCATTTACTGTGTATGTCCTACCTTGGTTTGTCCTTCCAAAATGCATTACCTCACGCTTGTCTGCATTAAATTCCATCTGTCATTTTCTGGCCCATTTTTCCAGTTGGTCCAGATCCCTCGGCAAGCTTTGAAAGCCTTCCTCGCTGTGCACAACGCCTCCAATCTTGTTGTCATCAGCAAAATTGCTGATCCAATTGACCACATCTATATCATTGAGATAGACAACAAACAACAATAGTCCCAGCACAGATCCCTGAGACACAGCACTAGTCACAGGCCTCCAGTCTGAGAAGTAATCATCCACTAGCACTCTCTGTCTTCTCCCACACAGCCAATTTCGAATTCAGTTAACAACCTCTCCATGGATACCTAGTGTCTGAACCTTTTGAACTAACCTCCCATGTGGGACCTTGTCAGAGGCCTTACTAAAGTTCATGTAGACAACATCCACAGCCTTTCCTTCATCTACTTTCTTGGTCACCTCCTCGAAAATCTCTACAACATTCATTAAACACGATCTACCATGCACAAAGCCATACTAACTATCCTTAATCAGCCCTTGGCTGTCCAAATACTTGTATATCTGATCTCTCAGAACACCTTCCAATAATTTACCTATTACTGATGTCAGGCTCACTGGTCTGTAATTACCTGGTTTACTATTGGAGCCTTTTTTAAACAATGGAATAACAAGAGCTACCCTCCAATCCTCCGGCACTGCAACCATGGCTGAGGACATTTTAAATATTTCTGCCAGGGCCCCTGCAATTTCTACTCTAGTCTCTCTCAAGGTCAGAGAAAATATCAAGTCAGGCCCGGTTGATTTATCTACCTTTATGTGCTGTAAGGCAGCAAGCACCTCCACCTCTTTCATCTACAAATGTTCCATGACACTACTGCTTGTTTCCCTTCCTTCCATATACACTATGCCAGTTTCCTGAGTAAATACTGATGCAAAAACACTGTTTAAGATCTCCCCCATCTTGTGAGGCTCCACACTCCGATCTTCCAGGGAACAATTCTGTCTCTTACTATCCATTTACTCTCAATATATTTGTAGAAATCCGGTGTGTTTCCCTTCACATTATCTGCCAAAGCAACCTCATGTCTTTTTGCCTTCCTGATTTCCTTCTTTAGTATTTTCTTACATTTTCTATACTCTTCAAGTACCTCATTGTTCTTTGTTGCCTATACCTGCTATACACTTCTCCCTTTTTCTTAAATAGATCGCTAATATCCCTTGAAAACCAAGGTTCCCTAAGCCTGTTAACTTTACCTTTAATCCTGACAGGAACTTGCAAACTCTGCACTCTCAAAATTTCGCCTTTGAATTTACTGAACACATCCTTGCCAGAAAAAAAAAATCCCAACCCACTCTTCCTAGATCCCTTTTCATTTCCACAAAATCGGCCCTTCTGCAATTTCACCGGAACAATAAGTTGCCAATTCTGCCCCTCCTGCCACCGTTTCACTGATAGCAGTAATGACGTTATCCCACGTGTCAACCCAAGCCCTAAACTCATCTGTTTTACCGACAATACTCCGTGCAATGAAATAGATGTACATGAGAATATTTATATCATGCATAAAACTTTTTTTTTCATTTCCATCTATATATGCAGTCCTCTCATGTTCCTTATCCTCCTCCACCTCACTATCTGCTCTAAAACTCTGGTACCCCTCCCTCTGCAAATCTAAATTAAATCCCCCGGAGCAGCACTAGCAAATCTATCTGCAATAATGTTAGTCCCCCTCCAGTTCAAGGGCAAACCGTCCCGTCCGAACAGGCCCCACCTTCCCGGGAGCAAAGCCCAATTGTCCAGAAACATGAAGCCCTCCCTCCTCCACCATCTCCTTAGCCACGTATTTAGCTGCACTCTCCGCACATTTATATTTACAGGGACTTTACTCCTGACCCCGGTCCCGGGACTGGACCCGTTTACAGACCCGGAGTGGAACCGGAGCAGATTCTCAGCCACTGGTTTTCATCCACAGTCCGGAAGGAAGGATAAAGTTTCCCCGTGAATTTATTCCCAGTGAAGGTGTGGAGATGGGACTTGGTCTCCGCGTTGTAAAATGAAACTGTCCCGGACTCGTAACTGAGATAAACTCCCACCCTCCCGGGGATGGAACCGGCAGCGAGACGGGTCTCGGGGGAGGTGAGATCACGGATTACGTCACAATCCCGATGTAACACGTCACCAAACCGCCCGATGACCCAGAATCCGGTCTCCGGTCTCAGTCTGCACCATCTCATCCTCTCAACAGACTCTGCGGCGACTCCCAGCCACCAGAACCGATTCTCCGTCACCTCCACCTCCCAGTAATGTCTCCCCGATGTGAATCCCTCCGATCCCAGCACACATTTCCAGAATGTGAATCTCTTCCCGGTGTCAGGGAGATTCCTCCGGGACTCGGTCCATCTCACACTCTTCCGATCCTCAGACACCTCGAGACACGGACTCGCCGTGTCCACATCCAGGGTGACAGAGACTGGGGGGAGAAGCAGAGAATTAGAGAGTCCCCGGGGATCGGGGGGGGGAGGTGGAGACTCAGGCAGCGCGGCCCCGGGGATCGGGGGGGGGGGAGACTCGGGCAGCGCGGCCCCGGGGATCGGGGGGAGACTCGGGCAGCGCGGCCCCGGGGATCGGGGGAGACTCGGACAGCGCGGCCCCGGGGATCGGGGGAGACTCGGACAGCGCGGCCCCGGGGATCGGGGGGGGGGGGGGAGACTCGGACAGCGGGGCCCCGGGGATCGGGGGGAGACTCGGACAGCGGGGCCCCGGGGATCGGGGGAGACTCGGACAGCGCGGCCCCGGGGATCGGGGGGCGACTCGGGCTGCGCCGCCCGGGGGATCGAGGAGAGACTCGGGCAGCGGGGCCCCGAGGATCGGGGGGTGACTCGGGCTGCGCCGCCCCCGGACCGGGGAAAGGCCGCTGGGCCTCAGGCGCGTTCGGCAGGCCGACACGAATCTTTGACTCGACAAAGCGGATGGACAACTAATGTCTGCCCAAGGGTTTTCAGCTGGACGGAGAGAAGAGAGACCGCTGACCCTTGACTCCTCAGACAGGGGGAACATCCTCCCTCACTCCTGCCTGTTGACCCCTGTAAGAATTTTGTGTTTCCATGAGATCTGCTCTCATTCTCCGAAACTGGGAACAGAGAACATAGAGCAGTACAGCACAGGAACAGGCCCGTCATACAATGTTCACTTTCATTTGTGAGTGGGAAGTGGGGCAGTGTGATGGTTTGAGACAGTAAAGGAGGTGACAATGGGAACCAGTAGGGGAGAGATGAATGGCAGATTGAACCAGGAGGGGGAGGGGTGGAAAGCCTGTGGGTGAACTGTGTATGTAGACGTAATGAGAAGCTGGAGGGGGCAAAGATGGCAGATGAGGATGACTTTGTCCCCTTTCCCAGAGCCCCATCCCTCGCAGCCCCTCATTAGTACAGGGGATGAATTTCCAGGAACCCTTAAGCAACACAGGTCTGGATGAAGTGTTTCAGTCTGAACCGTCGACTGTTTACTCTTTTCCATAGAAAGTTCCCGTCTGCTGTTCCCCCAACAATTTGTGTGTGTTACTCTGCTTTAAATATACTCAATTATTTGGCGTCCACCGCTGCCTGTGGCAGATTCACTCTCCTGTGGATAAAGGAATTCCTTCTCATCTCTGTCCTAAATGGACATCCCTATAGTCGGAGGCTGTGCTCACCGTTCCCGACCCACCCACATCCTCCCAACATCAACTCTCTCCAGACAGGTGTCAGAGAGATCTGGCGAGACCCTTCATCAGGACCTGTGTAGCTTGGATTACCAGCATCTGCAGATTTTCTCCTGTTTGATTTTCAAAGCAGAAGTTGATAAGTAAACATCTTGATCAGTCAGAGTCTCAAAAGTTATGGGGAGGAGGCGGGAGAATACGGTTGAGGTGGATAATAAATCATCTATTCTTCTAAACTCCTGTGTGTACAGGCCCAGAACCATCAAACACTCCTCATATGTTAACTCTTTCATTCCCAGAATTATTCTTGTGAATCATCTGCACCCCCTCCAATGCCAGCACATGATTTCCGATAGAAGGGACCAAATCTGCTCACAATACTCCAAGTGCGGTCTGACCAATGCCTTATAAAACCTCAGAATTACATCCTTGCTCTTGTATTCTAAACCTCTCGAAATGAAAGCAAACATTGAGTTTGCCAATCTTACCACTGACACAAACTGCAAGTTAACCTTCAGGGAATCCTGCACAAGGACACCCATGTCCCTTTGCACCTCTGATTTTTGAATTTTCGCCCTGTTTCCAGAATTGTCTATGTCTTTATTCCTTTGACCAAAGTCGTACCTGCCTAAGTTTTTACCTGCCAAATTCTACCTTTGCTACAAGATCCTTATTACATATACTGGTGCATTCAAATAAGAACATAAGACAAAGCAGCAGAAGCCGGCCATTTGGTGCTTCGAATCTGCTCCGGCATTTTATCATGAGCTGATCCACTCTCCCATTTAGTCCCACTCCCCCAGCATCTCACCATGACCTTTGATGCCCTGGCTACTCAGATACCTATCAACCTCTGTCTTAAATACACCCAATGATACTGGAAATGAATGCCAACATTGCATTCGCCTTCTTCAACACCGACTCAAACTGGAGGTTAACCTTAAGGGTATCCTGCACGAACACTCCCAAGTCCCATTGCATCTCAGAACTTTGAATTCCCTTTCCATTTAAATAATAGTCCGCCCGTTTATTTCTTCTACCAACGTGCATGACCATACACTTTTCAACCTTGTATGTCATTTGCTACTTCTTTGACCATTCTCCCAATCTATCCAAGTCTCTCTGCAGAGACTCTCTGTTTCCTCAGCACTGCCGTCCCCTTCACCTATCTTTGCATCATCAGCAAGCTTAGTCACAAAGCCATCTATTCCATAATCCAAATCGGTGATATACAACGTAAAAAGAAGCGGCCCCAACACGGACCCCTGTGGAACACCACTGGTAACCGGCAGACAACCAGAATGGGATCCTTTATTCCCACTGTCCGTTTCCTGCCAATCAGCCAACGCTCTATCCACATATGTAAATTTCCCGTAATTCCATGGGCTCTTATCTTGTTTAGCAGCCTCATGAGTAGCACCTTGTCAAAGGCTTTCTGAAAATCCAAATACACAACATCCAGTGCATCTCCCTATCTAGCCTACTTGTAATTACCTCCAAACATTTCAATGGGTTTGTCAGGCAGGAATTTCCTTTAAGGAGTTTGGCCTATCTTGTCATATGCCTCCAGGTACTCCGTAACCTCATCCTTGACAATTGACTCCAGAAACTTCCCAACCATTACTCAAGCTAACAGGTCCATAATTCACGTTTTGCTTCCTTGACCCCTTCTCAAATACCAGAGTGGCATTTTCAATCTTCCACTCCTCCGGAACCATGCCAGAATCTATTGACTTTTGAAAGATCATTGCTAATGCCTCCGCGATCTCCACAGCTACTTCCTTCAAAACACAAGGGTGCCTTCCATCTGGTCCTGGAGATTTATCTACCCTTAGACTATTCAGCTTCCTGAGTACTTTCTCTGTCGTAACTGTGCCTGCGCACACTTCTCTTCCCTGACACCCTTGAGTGTCCGGTATACTGCTGATATCTTCCTCAGTGAGGACTGATGCAAATACTCGTTCAGTTCCTCAGCCATCTTGTCTCCCATTACAATTTCTCCAGCATCATTTTCTATCTGTCCTATATCCACTTTCACCCGTTTTTTTTTTATTCTTTATATACTTGACAAAGCTTTTAGTATCTTCTCTGATATTATTTGCTAGCTTCCTTTCATAGATCATCTTTTCCCTCTTCATGGCCTTCTTAGTTTCCTTTTGTAAGCTTTTATAACTTCTCAATCCACTGTCTTCCCACTATTTTTTGTTTCCTTGAATGCCCTCTCCTTTGCTTTTACTTTGGCTTTGACCTCGTCAGCCATGGTCGCATCCTTTTTCCATTCGAAAATTTCTTCTTTTTTGGAATATATCTGTCTCGCACATTCCTCACTTCTCGCAGAAACTCCATCCACTGCTGCTCTGCCATCCTTCCCGCTAGTGTCCCTTTCCAGTCAAATTTGGCCAGTTCCTCTCTTGTGCCACTCTAATTTCCTTTACTCCACTGCAATACCGACACATCGGATTTCGGCTTCTCTTTCTCAAGTTATACAGTGAAATCAATCATGTTACGATCACTGCCACCTAACAGTTCCTTCACCTCAATCTCTCTAATCACCTCTGGGTCATTACACAATATCCAATCCAGTACCTCTGATCCCCTAGTGGGCTCAACAACAAGCTGTTCTGAAAAGCCAACCCGTAGACATTCTACAAATTCTCTCTCTTGAGATCCAGTGTCGATCTGATTTTCCCAATCCACTCGCATGTTAAAATCCCCCACAATTATCATAACACTGCCCTTCTGGCAAGCCTTTTCTATTTTCTGTTGTAATTTGTAGTCCACCTCACTGCAGCCTGTAGATAACTGCCACCAGGGTCCTTTTACCCCTGCTATTTCTTAGCTCAACCCATAAAGATTCTGCACCTTCCGATCCTATGTCACCTCTTTCTAATGATTTAAATCATTTCTTACCAATAAAGCCACGCCACCCCCTCTGCCTATCTGCCTATCCTTCCGATACACCGTGTATCCTTGGACGTTCAGCTCTCTGAGACATGCATCCTTTAGCCACGTCTCAGTGATGGCCACAAAATTATACCTGCCAATCTGTAGCTGTCTTTCAAGATCATCCACCTTATTCCTTCTGCTGTGTGTATTTAAGTATAACACCTTAAGTCCAGTATTTGATACTTTTTGCATTGATTGCACTGCAACTCATCCCAGTGGCTGCAAATTTGCCCCATCACCTGCCTGTCCTTCCTGACATCGTTACTGCTCACTATCTTAGATTTATTTCTGTTTTCCCCCTCCTCTACTCTATCATTCCGGTTTCCCATCCCTCTGCCTAATTAGTTTAAAACCTCCCTATTAAACAGCGATATTAAACATTCCCGCTATGGTTCAGGTGTAACTCGTCCTTTTTGAACAGGTAATACTTCCCCCGAAGAGATCCGAATGATCCAAGAATCAGAAGCCCTGACCCCTGCACCAGTCTCTCAGCCACGCATTCATTAGCCTGATCCTACTATTCTGGCCCTCGCTAGCACAGGTAGCAATCCTGAGATTACTACCCTGGAGGTCCTGCTTCTCAGCTCCATCCCTAACTCCCGGAAATCTCTCTTCAGGACCTCCTCCCTTTTCCTCTCCATGTCATTGGTACCAACATGTACCAAGACAGCTGTCCCTCTCAATCTCAAGACCCTCTCCCTTCAGAATATTCTGGACCCGATCCGAGACATCCCGTAACCTGGCGCCTGGGAGGCAGCACGCCATGCGGATATCTCTACCAGGCTCACAGAATCTCCTGTCTGTTCCCCTGACTATGGAATCCCCTATGACTACCGCATTCCTCTTCTCCCTCCTTCCCTCCTGCACAACAGCGCCAGGCTCAGTGCCAGAGACCCGGTCACCGTGGCCGTCCCCTGTCAGGTCATCCCCCTCAACAGCATCCGAAACGATATACTTGTTGCAGCGGGAGGCAGCCACAGGGGTGCTCTCCACTACCCGGGCATTTCCCTTCCCTCACTTAAGAGTCACCCAGTTTTCTGACCCCTGTAGCCTAGGGATGACTACCTCCCTGTAGCTCCTGTCTATCACCTCTTCATTTTCTCTAATACGCAGTAGGTCATCAAGCTGCAGCTCCAGATCCCTAACACGGTCTCCGAGAAGCTGAATCTCGGTTCACCTGGTGCAGATGTGGCTATCAGGGAGGCTGGAGGTCTCCCAGGATTCCCACATCTGACACCCTGAACAAAGCACTAACCCTGCAGACATGCTACCTAATTCTACAGGAATGAAAGAAAGAAAGATAGGTCTACTCACCCACTTACTTCGCCAAGCACACGGACTTTTTAAACCGTTCGCTAATGTGCCCTGCTGTTACCCCGTCCTTCGGGCCGATTTGCCAAGGGGAGAAAAAGAGTCGGTGCCTCGCTCTCGCCTCTTCCCGTTACCGCCTAAGCACGTTGAGCCAAAGCCCTACACTCTGCTGCCACCCACTCCGCTGCCACCCACTCCGCTGCCCGCTGTATAGGGTGGTCATCTTTTTAAACTCTCCACGCTGTCCTGCGCAGTCTCGCCGTACTTGTATGCGTCGTTTTTTTTAAAAAAACTGCCTCCCTTCAGAATTTAGCTCCCATGCCGCCCTTCTTGTCCCAATCTAAAAGAAAAACCTTCAGTCCTGTATTCATCAGCCTATTCCACACTGTCCACATGAAATTCAGCAAGGCCTTTGATGTCGATGATAGACCACACTTGGAGTATTGTCTGCATTTCCGGTTCCCGAATATGGGGAGGATGTCATTACACTGGACAGGAGGCTTCAGGAGGATGTTACCAGGACTAGGGGCTTGGGTTAAAAGCAGAGTGGGTAAGCTTGGGCTATTCAGCTATAGTGTAAGATGTTCAGGTATGACCCCTTATCGATGTAAATAATTCAATAAGGAGCTTAAATAATGTTTCTTTTTCCAAGAAATGGAAGTGCAAAACCAAAGGCCTCAGATTGAAAGCGAGACGGGAAATTTTTCTGAGTGGTCTTTCGGGTAACATTCTCATACAGAGGGAGGTTGGTAAATTGAACTTTCCCTCAAACACTGTAGAAAAAGGTAAAAATAAAATATTTTAAAATTAATTTGGGCAGATACACAGATGGGAAATGGTTAGAGGGATGGGAGGGGCAAATACTCACAAATGGGCCATGCTCAAGATGACATCTTAGTCTCGTAGGTTGATGAAGTGGGCTGTGAGTTAAACCATCCCATATCATCACCCTGAGGAATCTCACCCTGGAGTCTCTCCTCAGCCCCACTACCTGGCCTTCTCCCCATAACCTTTGATGCTGTGTCCAATCTAGAACCTATCTACCTCTGCCTTAAATACACACAAATTCCACAAATTCACCAGCTGCTAGCTCAAATTTCTCCGCATCTTAAATAGACGCCCCTGTATCTTGAGGCTGTGCCCTCTTGTCCTAAATTCCACCACCATGGGAAACATCCTTTCCACATCTACTCTGTCTGAGACTTTCAACATTCGAAAGGTTTCAATGAGGTCCCCCCTCATCTTTCTGAATTCCAGCGAGTACAGACACAGAGCTATCAAACGTTCTTCGTATGAGAACCCTTTCATTGCTGGAATCCTCCTTATGAAATGAAAACTTTCCAATGTCAGCACACTTTTTCTTAGATGAGGAGCCCAAGTTCACAATACTCAAGGTGCGGCTTCACCAGTGCCTTATAAAGCCTCAGCATCATATCCCTGCTCTTGGATTGAATGCTATCTAAAACCCTTCAATTGAACCCTTCATTGGATTTGCCTTCCTCACCACTGACTCTACCTGCTAGTTAACCTTTAGGCTGTTCTGCAGAATGACTGCTAAGTCCATTTTCATCTCAGCTTTTTGGGTTTGCTCCCCATTTGAAAAAAAAATCTGCACGTTATTCCTACGACCACAGTGCATGGCCATGCATTTTCCAACATTATATATCATTTGCCACTTCCCTTCCCATTCTCCTCATTCAAGTCCTTGTCCAGCCTAACTGTTTCCTCAACACTACCCGCCCCTCCACCAATCTCTGTATCATCTGCAAACTTGGAAACAAAGCCATCTATTCTAGAACAAGAGGGTATGACTTCAGGATTAAAGGATGTCCATTTAGAACTGAGATGTGGAGAAATTACTTTAGTCAGTGTGTGGAAAATCTGTGGAATTTGTTGCCACAAGTAGCTGTTAAGGCTAAGTCATATTTAAGGCAGAGATAGATTTCTTGATTAGCCAGGGCATCAAAGGGTATAGGGTGAAAGCAGGGGAGTGGGGATGACCGGAAGAATTGGATCAGCCCATCACTGAATGGTGGATCAGAATCGATGGGCTGAATGGCCTACTTCTGCTCCTATATTTTGTGGTCTATTCCATCAGCTAAATCTTGATATACAGCATAAATTGAAGGTGTCCTAACACTGACCCCTGTGTAACACGAGTCACTGGCAGCCAACCTGAAAAGGATCCCTTTACTCTCATTCGCTGTTCCCCACCAATCAGCCAATGTTCTAACCATGCCTGTAACATTTCTGTAATACCATGGCCTCTTAACCTGGTTACCACCGTCATGTGTGGCACCTTGACAAAGGCTTTCCGAGATTCCAAATATACAACATCCACTGCATCCCCTTTATCTATCCTGCTTGTAATCTCCTCAAAGAATCCCAACAGTTTTGTCAAGCAGGATATTCCCGTAACGAAGCCATGCTGACAAGCCCTGTCTTGTCTCGTGTCAGCAAGTATTCCAGAACCTCATACTTAACAATTGACTCCAATTTCTTCCCAACCACAGAGGTGAGGCTGACTGTCTATAATTTCCTTTCTGCTGTCTTCCTCCTTACTTAAAGGGCTAAGTGACATTTGCCATTTTCCAGTCCTCTGGCATCATGCCAGGGTCCAGTGATTTTTGAAAGATAATTTGAAATGCCTCCATAATTTCTACTGCGACCTCTTTCAGTACACTAGGGTGCTGTTCCTCTGGTCTGGGAGTCTTATAAACCTTTAGGTCTTTCAGTTTTTTGAGCAGCTTCTCCCTTGTAACAGTAACTGCACTCACTTCTCTTCCCTCGAGCTCTTCAAGACCGGGCACAGTGCTAGTGTCTTCCACGGTGAAGACTGGTGCAAAATCTTTGGTTTACCTGCCATCTCTTTATACTGCGTTATTATATATCCAGCCTCATTTTCTAGCAGTCCTACATCCACTCTCATCTCTGCTATACTTTTTTACAATACTTCTTAAAACAGTTTTTATTGAATTTTCAAATAGGTTACAGAAAGTAAAAAAGGAAATTATCAACCCTTCCCCTTCACCTTCACCCCTCCCCCCAAAATATCCATATAGAAAAAAAAGAAGAAGAAAAAAGAAAGAAAGAAAGAAAGAAAGAAAGAAAGAAAGAAAGAAAGAAAGAAAGAAAGAAAGAAAGAAAGAAAGAAAGAAAGAAAGAAAGAAAGAAAGAAAGAAAGAAAGAAAAAAGAAAGAAAGAAAGAATGCTTGGATTTCGTAAGATCCCCACATGCTCCATGAAGTTCATAATAGCTTTAAGATGTATATTTATTTCTTTCCCCAGATAACCAATAATTCAATCTTTGGAGCACCTATATATTTAATCCTATTTTTTGTAAATAAGGGCGGCAAATATTTAGAAATATTTCATATTTATCTCTTAAATTATAAGTAATTTTTTCAAGTGGAATGCAGCTAAAAATTTCATTCTTCGAGCGATCTATACTTATTTATGAATCCGATTTCCAAGTAACTGCAAATAGTCCTTTGGCTACTACAATGCAATTTTTATGAATTCTTTCTGATATTTATTCAATTTGGATTTTGATTTTATCCCTTCAATATCGCCTAGTAAAAATAATATTGGATTGTATGGAAGTTGTATTCCAATAATTTGCTCCAGTAAAACACTTAAATTTGTCCAAAAATGTTGAATTTTAGAACAAGACCAAGTGGACTGTATAGAAGTACTAATTGCTTGATTACATCGAAAACATTGATCAGATAAATTTGAGTTTAATCTATTTATTTTTGGTGGTGTAATATATATTTGATGTAAGAAGTTATATTGTACTAATCTTAGCCGAACATTTATTGTATTTGTCATACTGTCAAGACATAATCTTGACCAACTTATTTCATCAATTTTAATATTCGAATCAGTTTCCCATTTTTGTCTTGACTTATGAATTCCTTGTATAATTGCTTGTTTTTGAAATGAAATTATACATTCCAGAAATATTTTTTTAAATTTTCCTTTATGAATTAAAGTTTCTATTTCATTAGGTTTTGGCAATAACATTGTTTGACCCAGTTTATCTCTTATATAAGCCCTTAATTGGAAATAACAGAAAAGAGTGTTATTTGATATTTTATATTTATTCTTTAATTGGTCAAATGACATTAATATCCCTACTTCAAAACTGTCTCTTATGTATCAAATCCCTTTGTGAAACCAGTTATATAAAAGTTGATTATCCATTGTAAAAGGGATAAGTTTATTTTGAATAAAAGGTCTCTTTGCTGATAAAGATTTCTTTATCTCATCATCAACATTTATCTTATTCCATAAATCAATCAGATGTTTTAGTATAGGAAATTCTTTCTTTTCCCGTATCCATTTAGATTCCCAATTATATATAAACTCTTCTTTTATATTTTCTCCTATTTTGTCTAGTTCTATTCTAATACATGCCGGTTTATCTTCATCAAAAAAAGATGCAGTAAATCTAAGTTGATTTACTTTGTAATAATTCTTAAAATTTGGTAATTGTAACCCTCCTAGGTCAAATTTCCATGTCAATTTTTCCAATATTCTTGACATTTTACCTTTCCAAAGGAATTTCCTCACACATTTATTTAACTCTTGAAAAAACTTCTGCGGTAATTGTATTGGTAATGTTTGGAATAAATATTGTAATCTAGGGAATATATTCATTTTTACAGCATTGACTCTACCTATTAATGTTATTGGTAACATTATCCATTCATCAAGATCCTCTTGAATTTTTTTCAAAAATGGCAAATAATTTATATAAATTCTTTATATCATTATAAACTCTTATACCTACATACTTTATACCATTTATCGGCCATCTAAATTGAGTTATTAATCGACTAACTATAATCTCCTTTAGTAAGGGGTGGAATTTCACTTTTATTCCAATTTATCTTGTACCCTGATATTTTCCCGTATTCTTCCAATCTAGAAGATAATTTAATGGGAATGTAATGGGTTAGTTAGATAAATCAGAACATCATTAGCAAATAAGTTAATCTTAGATTCCTCCTGATTAACTCTGAAACCCATAATATCTGAGTCAGTTCTAATTAATTCAGCTAATGGTTCTATCGCCAACACAAATAAAACAGGTGATAATGACAACCTTGAAAAGCTGACCTTGTTAACTGAAATGATGTTGAAATGTGTCATTTGTCACCACTTTAGCTTTGGGGTTAGTATTTACGGTTTTAATCCATTTTATAAAATATACTCCTAATCCATATTATTCCAATACCTTAAATAAAAAAATCCCATTCCAATCTATCAAATTCTTTTTCTGCATCCAAAGCAACTGCTGCACTCATTTCTTCCCTCTTTTGTTAAATGAATTATACTAAGTAACTGAGTTACATGATCTGCCAATTGTCTATTTTTAATAAATCCTGTTTGGTCCATGTGTATTAATTTTGGTAAGTATTTTGACAACCTGCTATATAAAATGTTTGCTATTATTTTATAATCCGTGTTCAACAAAGAAATACGTCTATATGATGTTGGTTTTAAAAGATCTCTGTCTTTTTTTGGAAATACTATTAAAATAGCTGTTGAAAAAAAATCTGGAGTTTATGCGTTCTCTCCACTTGGTGTTAAATCTTTAAACTTTTTGTAAAATTCAGGCGGAAAACCATTTTCTCTTGGAGATTTATTACTCTGAAATGATCCTAGAGCTTCTTCGACCTCTTTTAATGTAAAAGGCACATCGGATCCCTTCTGTACTTCCAAATTCAATTTTGGGGGAGTTATTTGTGATAAAAACCTTTCTATTTCAATAATATCATTTTGTGATTCTGATTGATACAACTCAGAATATTTTTTTTTAACGTGTCATTGATCTCTAAAGGTTTATAAGTAATTTTATTTACACTTGTTCTGATTGCATTTATCGTTTTGGAAACCTGGTCTGTTTTTAACTGCCAAGCAGGAATCTTGTGTGATCTTTCACCAAGTTCATAATATTTCTGTTTAGTTCTCATAATTGTTTTTTCTGTTCGGTATGTCTGAAGTGCATTATATTGTAGTTTCTTATTAACAAGTTCTCTTTGTTTTTCTTCTGTCATATATCTTTGAGATTCTTTTTCTAATTTTGTAATCTCTTTTTCCAATTACTCTATTTCTACCATATATTCCTTCTTCATTTTAGAAGTATAACTTATTATCTGGCCTCTCAGATATGCCTTCATCCCTTACCATAATATAAATTTATCATCAACTGAATGTGAGTTTGTATTTTAAAAAAATTGAATCTGTTTTTTCATAAAATCCCAAAAATCTTGGCGTTTTAATAATATTGAATTAAATCTCCATCTGTAAATCGATTCCTCTTTATCCATCATTATCATTGTCATTATCAAGGGGGAATGATCTGACAATATTCTTGCTTTATATTCTGCATTTTTCTCTCTGTCTTGAATATTCGCTGATAGTAAGAAAAAATTTATCCTGGAATAAGTTTTATGTCTTGGGTTAATTCTTCTCCATATATCAATCAAATTAAACTTTTTCATCAATGATAAAGTTAATTTTGCTACTTTTGGTTTTGTAACAACCATCCGGGATACGGTACCGCAGCATAAAAGCCAGGAGCAACAGGCTCCGGGACAGCTTCTTCAACCAGGCCATCAGACTGATTAACTCATGTGGACACAACTGTATTTCTATGTAATAGTAACCAGCCTGTTGTACATATTATTGATCATAAATTACTACAAATTGCACATTGCACATTTAGACGGAGAGGTAACATAAAGATTTTTAATCCTCATGTATATGAAGGATGGAAGTAATAAATTCTATTCAATTCAAATCAATTTCTTGTTTATTTTTTTCTTCCCAATCATTCTTTCAGTTCCTCTCTGCAGATATTTAAAAGCTTCCCAATCCTGTCTTCCTACTAATTTTTGTTCAGTTGTATGCCCTCTCTTTTGGCTTTACAATAACTTGTCTTCCCCTGTCAGCCACGGTTTGACTATTTTGCCATTTGAGTATTTATTTATTTTTGGAATACATCTATCCTTCACCTTTCTCATTTTCCCAGAAACTGACATCATTTCTGCTCTTCTCTCATCCCTGCCAGCATCTCCTTCCAATCTGCTTTGGCCAACTCCTCACTCAGACCACTGTAATTTATTTCACTTCTCTGAAATTCTACAACATCAGACTTTACTTTCTCCTTATCAGAGTTCAAGTTGAACTCTGTCATGTTGTGAGCACTGCTTCCTAAGGTTTCTTTTAACTACTCACCTCTGGTTCAATACATAACACCCAGTCCAGTAGAGCTGTTCCCCGAGTAGGCTCAACGACAAACTGCTCTAGAAAGCCATCACATTGCATTCAACAAACTCACTCTCTTGAGATCCTTTACCAACCTGATTTTCCCAATTGACCTGCATGTTGAAATCTCCCATGATTATCATAACATTGTCCTTTTCATCAGCCGTTTCTATTTCCAGCTGTAATCTGTGGGCCTCAACCCACTGACTGTTGGGAGGCCTGTATATGACTGGTGTCAGTGTCATTTTTACTTTTGCAGTTCCTTACGTAAACCCACAAGGATTCAACATCTTCTAGTCCCATGTCACATCTAGCTGCTAATTTACCAACAGAGCCATCCCACCCACTCACACAACCTTCCTATACCACCGATACATTGTGTAATCTTGAACATTCAGATACCAACTACAACCGTCATTCAGCCACGATTCTGTGATACCTAACAATCGGTAATAGTGCAACAAGATCATCCACCTTACTTCTCATGTTCCATGCATTGAAATATAGCACTTTGTGTACTGTATCTGCTACCCTTTTTAATTCTGCATCTCTAATGCACTGATACTCACCTTGCTGGCTGCAATTTTGTCCTCGCATCGGTCCGCCCTATCTGACAGTCTGACTGTACGCTATCTTTGTATTTTTACCATCAGCCCTATCCCTTCACTCCACTTCCATCCCCCCACCCCACCAAATTTGTTTAAACCCTCCCCGACAGATCTATCAATCCTCTTTGTGAGAATATTGTTCTCCCTCGGGTCGAGGTGCGACCCATCCCTTTTGAGCAGGTCATTCCTCCACCAGAACAGATCCCAATGATCCAAGAACCTGAATCCCTGTCCCTAGCACCATCTTCTCAGCCATGTTTATCTGTCAAATTATCCTGTTTCTACCCTCACCAGCACGTGGCACAGGCAGCAATCCAGAAATTACAACCCTGGGGGTACTGCTTCAGAGCTTTCTACCAAGCTCTCCAAATTCTATTTTCAGGACCTCTTTGCTTTTACTTCCAATGTCATTGTCGCAAAATTTACCAAGGTATCTGGCTCTTTTCCCTCCCTCTCTAAAATGCTGCAGACACGATTCGAGGCATCCCTGACCCTGGCACCCAGGAGGCAACAAACCATTCGGGTGTCCCGTTCACATCAATAGATTCTCCTGTTTGTTCCCCTGACAATTCAGTCCCCGATCACGACCACTCCCCTCTTCTGCCTCTAACAACAGTGAGAGATGCTGATCCAGATGGGGGAAGACCTGTGTCAGTCAGAGTCTGCACTCACAGGGCACATGAAGGACTTGTGTATTTTCCTGACAATTCCAGTCACCACACTGATACCTGCTTTTATTCCCTATAATATTATCATCAGTATTAAATTCTCAGTTCCTCTGGTAGATTCAAGCTCATGATTTGGCGTGCTAATGCAGGACACAGTCCCGTGTATTGGTTGTATTGTGACCCTGTGCTGGTGTGTCCAGGGGTCTGACATCTCCAGCTGACCATGTGACAGTAATGCCTCCCAGTCGGTGGGGTTGATGTGGAATAAACTTCAGTTCCCCTTCATTCCAGTATTACAGACAATCTTTGCATCAAATTGGAACTAAATTGAGCTTCATAAACAAGGAGAAATGAAACTTTGTAAGTTTTACCTCGATTAATAGCATCAAGCATTTCTCTCAGCACTGTGTTCAACAAATAGGGGTGATCAAATTTTTCAAACGGTAGGGTCTCATCTGTCACTGCCAATTCCTGAACATGGTCACTAATCCTGTAAATATTAAACTGCTGGTTATAAATTGCTATTCTGAACTATTTTACAAATCCATTAAGGGTTTCAGTAAAGAGCATGTCATACCTCCTGTTCCGACCAGCTTCCTCCTGAAATAAATAAAACACAAATCTGATTAGACTTGGACTTACTGTCCACATCCTGAATTTCATCCAAATCATTACAAGGTGTTGAAAATTCCCACTCCCACAGTCACTCACACACACGGACAATACAAAACCACGGGGTAAATTACAGGGAAAGATTCTGAAATTTAGACCATTACTGAGAGGAAGAAACTTACAGGGAAGACAGGACAGGCTGTGCATTATGATCTGGATATGACGTCAGTGTGATAGGATGGAGGAATTTATGATCAGTGATGTATGTCATTGTGTGCGGGTGGAGGAAGTACCTCTATTTATCGGGAGACTTGTGGGGATATGTAATTCCAGAAGGATTTGAACAAATTCCACAAGAAATTTAGTGAAGAGGATGTGGAACCCAGTACCACAATTGTGGTTGAAATGGAACAGCAGAGACTGACTGTAATGGGAAGGCTGGATAAACAGTTGAGGGACCAGGGAGTTCGGGGCACTGTTGCTCGGTGCGGTGAGTAGGTGGCAGGAGGTTTGTGAAGCAGGGAAACTGATAGAAGCTGGACCTAATGGCCTGTTTATGATAGGGAATGGGATATAATCCCATGTGAAATGTATCCAAAAAATAAATAGACAGTGAAAGGTTCCCATCTGATGGAAACGGGACATGGAGGATAAGTCTGATCTGTGGGTCACATTCTTTGTTCTCACTGATTGGCAGACAGACCCTCACACCAACTGCAACAGGCACAATCACAGCCTGTGACTGGAACTGGGTGTTAATGGAAGTTTTAGAGGATATTTAATGCAGTAATTAAGGAAACAGTCAGCAGCTCTGTGTTATGATCGGAGTAAATATTTTCAGAGAGATTTGCATTCTGTCCTGGGATGTACAGAAGTTGTGGAAGCTGAGTTTTGGGACAGTAGACAATAGGTGCAGGAGTAGGCCATTCGGCCGTTCTAGCCAGCACCGCCATTCACTGTGATCATGGCTGATCATACACAATCAGGACCCCGTACCTGCCCTCTCCCCACATCCCTTGACCCCGCTATCTATAAGAGCTCCATCTAACTCCCTGTTGAAAGCATCCAGAGATTTGGCCTCCACTGCTTTCTGTGTGAGGTCGCCAGAGTGACAATTAGAATTGGCTGCTGTGCTGTGTTTATTTCAAATATACCACTGTTCGTTTGACAGAAACAAGTTGAAATATAATACCTCACCTTGAGAAATATCACATTGTCTTTTTGATCCATCTTTTCCTTTAACTTAGTGATTTCCTCCTGAATAATCCTTATATTCTCTTGAAGAACTATAAGATTTTTCTCCATTAGGTTGAGAATCCTCTTCTCTTCTTCCCTGAGATCCCTGAGGAAGCTCTGCTCTTTCTCAGTGATAATCTGGCGCAGTTCAGCAAACTGGGATGTGATGTGGAACTGAAGGCTGTGTGACTGTTCCTATAGAAGGAAAGGTGAAGATTAATATACTGCATTACTGTGCTCAGTTTCCTTTTTGTCGTTAAGTTCGGTCTGTAAGATTCCATGCTGCTTTTGATTGCATTCCCGTCAACACCATTCTGTCACGTTTTCCTGAAACCTATTCTCACTTATTGACCCATAAACTCACATCTGATTCATACACATCCTCCCCACCTTTACAGGGTTAACGGTAATTAACCATTGATCCGACATGTCCTTGCAATATGTCTGAAACTGTCATGGCCACAAGGAGAGCATGCAAACTCCACACAGACAGCAGCAGGGGTCAGGATCGAACCCAGGTCACTGGAGCTGCAATACTCGGCTATTCTGCATTAAATGGATCAAAACTCGACAGTAATATCAGAAATTCCACTCAGGAAGCCTCACCCGAACTCCGGAAATCTTCTCTTTCTGTTGCTGCTCCTTTTCCTGGAAGTCTGATTTCTTTTTTGTGAGAGAGTCTAAGGAAGATTTTAGCTGATCCTGGAAGTCAGAGAGCGAAGAAAATAGAAACAAAGATGCATCAAAAGAAACAGGTGATCAAACCCGATTATCACACAAAATACCGGAGGAACTCAGTGAGTCAGACAGCATCTATTCAGGGGAAATAAACAGTCGGTGTTCCGGGATGAGACCCTTCATTAGGACTGGGAAGGAATGTGACAGGAGCCAGAATAAAAAGGTTGGGGATGAGAATTCGCTGACAGGTGACGGGTGAGACAACGTGAGGGGGGACGTGGGGGAGGGTGATTAAGTGAGAAGCTGAGGGGACAGGTAGAAGAGGTAAAGGGCTGGAGAAGAAGGAATCTAATACGAGAGGACAATCGACCATGGAAGAAACGGGAGGAACTGGGCTGTTTGCGGCCCTGAATGGTGACGAGGGAGGAGGTTAGGAGTCAGGTGTAGCACTTGTCCCGCTTGCAGGTGTCAGTGTCAGGAGGGAGATCAGTGGGGAGGAGCGAGTGGATCAGGGCGATACAGATGGAGAGCGGAGAGTTGCGGGGTGCGGAGGTGGGCTGTGGGGAGAAGAGATGCTAGAATCCCTTTGGATATGGCGGAAGTTGCCAAGAATGATGTATTGGTTATGGAGGCTGTCAGAGAGAAAAAAAGCAAATCATGCAAACAATGCAAGCAAGTAGCATTTTGAACTGAGGTTCACAGAAAGAGTCTGTAAAAATTTGCTTTTGTATGTAACAGAAGCAGGAGTACCTTTTGTAGTTCTGCTCACCAGGTTACAGGCAGGTTGTGTCTACACTTGAGAAGGTTCCAAGATCAAGGTGTTGAGGTCTGAGGAGAGGGACAGGGCGGTTCAGCTTGTTGCTCTGCTCTGCACTGAGCTAATGGTATGTTGGACAAAGGAAATGTGTTAAGTATTAAACTAACGTTAGTTTTACCGTGTAGATTTTAACAGCTTCTTCAATCAGCACGAATCGATGCTCTCTGTGTTCCAGCGCAGCTGCACAGATCACACAGATCAGTGTCCTGTCCGTTTCACAAAACAGCTTCAGTTCTTCCTCATGTTCCTCGCAGTGAAGTTTACTTTCCTTCCCTTTCGGATTCAGGTTTAGATTTCGAGCTTTTTCAGCCAGATTTGCTAAGGCCCGATTCACCCTGAGGGTGCGGTCAGCAAACACCTCTCTACATTCCGGGCAGGAGTTTCTCTCCTCCCTTTCCCAACACCGTGTGATACAAGAGCGACAGAAGTTGTGTCCGCACTCTAGTATAACCGGATCGGTGAAGCAATCCACGCAGATGGGACAAATTACCTCCTCGCTCAAACTCTCGGTCTCTCCTTTCGAAGCCATGTTAACTCCCAGCACTTCCTGATTCAGAATGCTTTCACTTTCGGGGACCTGCTGATCCCCTGCAGTACCGCGATTGTCCACTACGCGCGCTGCAGACTCGGGGAATGAACATTCTGCTGCTGGATGAGTTCATGGAAATTTTGGTTAGTGTGGGATCAAAAACAAATTAAACGGGCAACAGATAAGAAAACGCGCCATGGACTGTCTAACCCGGCTACGAGCGGAGGAGGGTTGGCCATATGGCTACCAACCCATCTCTTAAAACCTAGAGCGACAAAAACGTCAGCTGAATCTCCAAAGGCCTCATCCCTGCGTTAGGAAGGGCCTTCCCCTGGAAGACGATTGAAGTCCTGAGCTGAAAGGAGAAGCCATGAGCATCCCTGGGGTAGTTCACTACTACAATAACTGTGAGGCTTCCTCAGCCAACCCGGCCTCTCCCTGTCCAGTGTAGAGGATCCCTGTAGTTCCAATGGTGTCCCTGTAGTCTGGAATGTGTCAGTCGGCAGTATTCCTGTACGACAGCGGTTCCCAAACTTTTTCTATGTCAAAGACCAATCCAGGTTGCTTTCCGGACATCTCGGTGTGATGGCAGGCCAACAAGTTTCGAGCGTCTTTCCCCGAGTTGATGATCTTCCAGCAGCACTCGCTGTCCGTTTTCCTGCGCGTCCTGGGAACAGCCCGAGGACCAGTGAGCCTTCTGTCACGCAGCTGCCGTGGCACAGGCCCTTGCATCTTTCTCCACAGATCTTCGCCAGCCCACAGTCCGCAGGAGGTGAGTGACCGTCTCGTCTCCACTGCAGTAATCCCGGGGCAGCGCGCTGTGGGAGTGATCTCCGGGCATGCAGCAAGGATCAGACTGGGAGGGGCCATCTCGTCTCCACTCCAGTAATCTCGGGGCAGCGCGCTGTGGGAGTGATCTCCGGGCATGCAGCAAGGATCAGACTGGGAGGGGCCCTCTGGTCTCCACTGCAGTAATCTCGGGGCAGCGCGCTGTGGGAGTGATCTCCGGGCATGTAGCAAGGATCAGACTGGGAGGGGCCCTCTCGTCTCCACTGCAGTAATCTCGGGGCAGCGCGCTGTGGGAGTGATCTCCGGGCATGCTGCGAGGATCAGACTGGGAGGGGCCCTCTCGTCTCCACGGCAGTAATCTCGGGGCAGCGCGCTGTGGGAGTGATCTCCGGGCATGCAGCAAGGATCAGACTGGGAGGGCCCCTCTCGCCGCCAGACAGCTGAGGTCTTGGTGCCTGTTGGTGAGATCTGGTGATGAGGCATTCTGCCAGATGGTCTGGACTGTCTGCTCAGGGAACCACTCCACTGTGTCCATCCAGTCCTCCTCCTGCAGTAACTGCAGGACATTCCGTGCTGACCACTGTCTGGTGTTCTTGTGCTCAAAGCTGCTGGTCTGAAAGAACTGTCACCAATTTCATTAACACAAGGTTCACATGGAGAAACTTCCTGACTGAGACAGACACCGTCTCACAGGGTATTTACAGGGTAGAGGCAGGAATGATGTTTCTCCTGGCTGGGCAGTAGAACCAGGGATCACAGACTCAAAATCCGAGATCACCTCAGCAGGACTGAGATGAGGAGAAATTTCCCCAACTCAGTGCAGTGAATATTTGGAGTTTTCTCCATGTTTTCTAAATTAAACGGACATATTTAGGGGCTCGGCGATGTTGGGAACGTTTCAGGAAAGTGTCGCTGAGGTCAAAGATCAGCCTTGTTCTGAGTGAGGGGCAGAATAGCGCAACGGGCCGAATGACAACGCCTGCTCCTGTTTCTTATTTTCTAAATCACGAGTTTACTTTTGCGCCTTGTTCTCCCTTGGCCTTCAGCCAGTTGGATTGCCCAGGGGAGCGGTGAGAGCTCCGGAGATCCATCAGCAGCCGCTGCGGTTATTTCATGCTCTTGTGATTTATCGTTGTTTCTCTGTATTTGCACAGTTTGTTACCTTCAGCACTCTGGCTGATCTTTCACTGCCTGCTTCTGTTATGGTTATTATTCTATACTTTTTCTAAGTATGTCCGCAGGAAAATGCTTCTCGGGGTTGTATGTGGTGACTTATCTGGACTCTGATAATAAAATTTATTTTTAAATTTGAGTTTCGGGGATTTTCCTTTAATTCTGTGAACAAACTGTGACTGACATCTCCAGCTCCCATCAGCAACCCGTCCTCACACACACACAGCCAATCAGCGATCAGCGCTGGGGGAGAGGTTCTCCCATTGGCTGAGGGGTATCAGTGGGCGGGACGCTGTTTGGAACGGGACCGAGTGGGCCGGAGACCGGGAGCTGCGCCTCGGGTTTCGGCTGCACCACCGGCGGGTCGTGAGTCCTTTCGAAGGCAGAGCTGAAGCGACCGGCGGAGATTCCGTGAGATGTTTCAGCTACACGGAGGGCGCCCGGCCTTGCCCCGCCGAGGTTCGGGGCCTGTTGTCTGGAGTTGTCTCCCAGACCCGTCCCTTCCTGCTGGGAGACGGGAGCTGCCCCGCAGCGGCTGCCGATGGATCTCCGGAGCTCTCACCGCTCCCCTGTGCAATCCGAACGGCTGAAAACCAAGGGAGAACAAGGTGCAAAGGTAAACTCGTGCTTTAGAAAATAACCAACAGGAGCATGTCTGGCCATTCGGCCCGTTGCACCTTTTCCACCCTTTCCTCAGAATAGTCCTTTTTAAATCTTTTTCTTGATTTTAAACAAACATAAATGAATACAAAGAGCTTGAGAGTACATAATTAATAGGTTAAGGTAAAAATACAAATAGATGATAATAACCTCCCAAACTCATGGTGGTTACAAAAAATGGAGAAAATAAGAACCCCCCCCCCAAAAAAAAATGAAAAAAATCCTAACCGACATGGGCCATTGCATTATATCAATTATACACAGTAGCGTCAATAACTCCGCACCTCCATGCAAATAATTAAGGACAATAAAAGTCAGGTTCAGGAAAAGTCAGTTTAGTTTATATGAAAATGTTGAATAAATGGTCTCCAAGTTTCTTAATATTTAACTGAAGGGTCAAAGACAACACTTGTAATTTTTTCTAAACTTGAACAAGAAATAGTTTGAGAAAACCACTGAAATATCGTTGGAGGATTAATTTCTTTCCAATTCAATAGGATAGATCCTCTAGCCATTAATGTAACAAATGCAATTATCCACCAAGCTGGGGGGGGGGGATAAACGACTATTATCCACCATTGGTAAACTGAAAATTGCAGTAAAAGGATGAAGTTGCAGTTTGATATTCAGAACTGTTGAAATAATACCAAAAATAACTTTCCAATAATTTTGCAAACAGGGGCAAGACCAGAACATGTGGGTTAATAAAGCGACTTCAGAATGACATCTGTGACAGGCTGGATTAACATAAGAATAAAATCGAGCGAGTTTATCCTTGGACATGTGAGCCCTATGAACAACCTTAAATTGTATTAGTCATGTTTAGCACAAATAGACGAAGAATTGATTAATTGTAAAATGTTCTCCCACTGCCCTGTGAGTATAAGACAATGAAGTTCTTTTTCCCATTCCTTCTTAATTTTTTCTGATACTCCTAGCTGTATTTTCATGATTATATTATAAATGATGGCTACAAAACCCTTCTGGCAAGGATTCAGAGCCAGAATTTTTTTCTGTAATGTCCATTGGACATAATTTCAGAAAAGACTAACATTCAAGAAATTTCAAACTTGCAAGTATCTTAAAAAAAATGAGTTTTAGGCTGGATAGCTGTTCAAAGGACATAAAACTGTTATCTAAAAATAGATCACGAAAACATGTTATACCTTTTGCTTTCCATAACACAAAGGCTTGGTCCATAAAAGAGGGCTGGACAAAAAGTTAGATATAAGAGGGCTTGATAAGATAAACTTATTCATGCTGAAGAATTTACGAAATTGAAACCATATTCTTAGTGTATGTTTAACTACAGGATTAGTTATTTGTTTATTTGGTTTAGATAAAGCAAAAGGAGGCAAAGATCCTAAAAGAGAAAACAATGAGAAGTCTTGTACAGATTTACACTCCAAATTTACCCATTGTGGGCAAGGTACTACGACCAATTCTCGTGTCCAAGATATTAACTATCGGATGTTAACTGCCCAGTAGTAAGATCTTGGGTTTGGCAAAGCCAAACCTCTTTCCTATTTAATCTTCTGTAAGTATTTCTTACTTAATCTAGGATTTTTATTCTGCCACATGTATGAAGATATTTTGCAATCAATAATATCAAAAAAAGATTTAGGAATAAAAATTGGTAATGCTTCGATTAAACATAAAAATATTGGTAATACTATCATCTTGTTAGTGTTAATTCGACCAACCAATGACAGAGATAATGGGGACCACCTGGTAACAAGTTGCTTGATTTGGTCAATTAAAGTTAAAAAATTAACTTTAAATAAACCCTTATGTTTCTTGCTAATTTTAATACCCAAATAAGTAAAATGATCTGTGCCAACTTTAAATGGTAAGTGTTTATAAATTTGAACTTGCATATTTAATGGAAATAATTCACTCTTATTAAAATTCAGTTTGTAGCCAGAAAAGCTACTAAACTGAGCAAGCAAGGATGAAATAGCAGGAATAGATCTCTCAGGGTCAGATATGTATAGTAACAAATCATCAGCATATAATGATAACTTATAAGTCCCTTACCCACGGGTAATACCAAAAATATGAGGTGATTAACGAATGGCAACGGCTAAAGGTTCCAAAGCAATGTCAAATAATAGAGGACTTAAAGGGCAGCCTTGCCTCGTCCCACGGGACAACTGAAAAAAAGGAGATCTTTGATTGTCTGTAAGAACCGAAGCCAAAGGTTTATAATACATTAATTTCATCCATGATATAAATTTCAAGCTTAAATTAAAATTCTGCAACGTATAAAATAAATATAGCCATTCAACTCTATCAAACGCTTTTTCTGCATCAAAGGAAATGACATTCTAGTATTTTAGATGAAGAAGTATAAATTATATTAATAAATTTTCTAATGTTAAAAGATGAATAACAGTTTTTAATAAATCTGGTCTGATCTTCGGAGATAATTTGAGGTAATACATTTTCTGATCTGGTGGCAAGAATTTTGGTAAAAATCTTAGAATCTGTATTCAGCAAGGATATCGGCCGATAGGATGCACATTCAGTAGGGTCTTTATCTTTTTTAATAATTGGAGAAATAGAGGCATCATAAAAAGATTGTGGTTATTTACCTATGGTTAACGCATCTTTAAAAATTTTACAAAACCATGGAGCGAGAAAAGAAAAGGATTTAAAAAATTCAGCAGTATAACTGTCCGGACAATCGACTTTACCTGAATTCATTGAAAAAGGGAGTGGGTTCCTCTTTCCAGACCCTGCCCGGTGACTTGTGCCACTCCTCAGGGTTATATATGGAACCTCTTGGACAGGGACAGGGTGTGGGTTCCCCTTTCCTGACCCTGCCCGGTGACTTGTGCCACTCTTCAGGGTTATATATGGAACCTCTCGGACAGGGACAGGGTGTGGGTTCCCCTTTCCTGACCCTGCCCGGTGACTTGTGCCACTCCTCAGGGGTATATATGGAACCTCTCGGACAGGGACAGGGTGTGGGTTCCCCTTTCCTGACCCTGCCCGGAGACTTGTGCCACTCCTCAGGGTTATATATGGAACCTCTCGGACTTGGACAGGGAGTGGGATCCCCTTTCCCAGGCAGATGCCCGAAGGTGACCGGGAGCCACCGGAGGGGCTGATGTAATACAAGTCATGGCACGGTGGGTCACTGAGGTAAGGGAACCCATTTGAATGACAGCCCGACCATGCGGATTTTGGTGAATTTACCCGATAACTACAGAAAAAAGGAGAATCCCTTGCGTACTTTATAGCTCGTTTTAAGGATACGTGAGAGTCCAATGCCGGCAAACCCCTGGACAGATCAGTATGTCCAGCTGGCAGTGCAGACTTTTCTAAACCGTCTCAGACCCAAGCCTGCCCACTCCTTTTAGTTAACTAATCTGAATTCGCTGTGTCAGACCTGGCCCCGGGTGACATAAATTCTGATGAATATGGAGCGCAATTAACTCTTTAAAGGGAATTGGGAAAAGCGAGAGTGTGCACAGGGAATAGGTAGAGAGGAGATGGAGTTCGGGTCCCGAGGAAGAACCCAGAATTGGTGGCAGGATCGTGCGATGGTGCAGATGAAGAGGACACTTGGCTAATGACAGAAACGGGGTTTGTAGAAAGAGGGGACATTGGGCCAGATATTGTCGCACTGCAATCACAGACAAGAATAATAAGAGGCAGGAAGATAGCCTGGATGACAGTGATACTCGATAGAGTACCACATTTACTCTCCACAATCACTTTGGTCCTGGATGGGGCAGTGCAGAGGGGACGGATCACAGTGATACTCGACAGAGTACCACATTTACTCTCCACAATCCCTTTGGTCCCGGATAGGGCAGGCCAGAGGGGACGGATCACAGTGATACTCGACAGAGTACCACATTTACTCTCCACAATCCCTTTGGTCCAGGATAGGACAGGCCAGAGGGGACGGTGATACAGGCGGCTGTTATCAGGCTCACCACACAGGCAGGCTGTTTTCTCACTGCTGCAATCAGGTAGAAGGTACAAGAGCCTCAGGACTCGCCCCTCCAGGGTCAGGAACAGTTACTACCCCTCTACCATCAGGCTGTGGAACAACACAGGATAACTGCACTCACCTGCTGTCCATAGAGATGCTCCCACAACAAATCATCGCACTGTGACTGTCTCCAAATGAGTGAAATAAGAGGTGGTTTGACTGAGACAGATTGTATTCCTGTCTCAGAATTAGAGACACACAATCTCACAGGATATTTACACTGGAAGGACTGGAATGATGTTTCCCATAAGGTGTGGAACCAGCGGTCACGGACTCAAAATCCGAGGACAACTCAGCAGGACTGAGATGAGGAGAAATTTCCTCACCCAGCGTGCAGTGAATCATTGCAATTATCTCCACAAGGTTTCGGAATTGAATAGACATATCCTGGGGTTCGGCGCTGATGGGAAGTTGCAGGAAAGTGGTGCTGAGGTCAAAAGACAAGCATGTTCTGAGTTGAAGGGCAGTAGAGGTGCAAGGGGGCGAATGGCCACACCCTCACTATTTCTTAATTTCTGAAACACAAGTTTACCTTTGCGCCTCACTGTTTCTTGTCCTGTCAGATTGAACAGGGAGCGCTGAGAGCACTGGACATCTATCGACAGCCGCGGCGGTTATTTCATGTTCTCGTTGTTTATTTGCTTTGGCGAAGTTTGTTGTCTTTTGCACTCTGGTTGATCTTTCAGTGATCCAGATATAGTTACAGTTCTGTAACTTTGCTCTGTATGTTTCTCGGAGTTGTATGAGGTGACTTTTCGTACTCTGTTAGTTTTTGGAATTGTTGCTTGGGGAATCTGAGGTGGAGGCTTATTTAAAATTAGACATAGATACTATCCAACCAATGTTTATTTGACAAGGGTTAATTCTGATATTGAAACAAACTGTTATTTTTTGTGGTTTATAACCAGAGGATTTATTTCATCTGTTTTGGGATTGTGAATGTGTTAAAACATTTTAGGTTGATGTTTGTCAATTTATAGATTAATATATTAATGTGGATTTTACTTTTTGTTTTGAAAATGCCTTATCTGGGTTTATTAATAGCACTAAATCTCATGGGGATCATTTCTTTATCATAAATATTTAGAGCGGCTTTCCTTGTTTATTTGTATATTTAAAGGTAATGGTTATATATTCGTTGCTGCTTTTGTGTGATTCCCTGGCTTTGTTAGCATATGTTCAGTGATTCTGTCTTTGTTTGTGTTCAATAAAACGTTAAAATATTGAAAAATAATAATAAAATTTACTTTGAACTTTGAGCCTCGGGGAACTTGCTTTGATTCTGAGAACAAACGGTGACTGACATCTCCGGTTCCCGGTAACAGCCCGTCCTCGGACACACTCACAGCCAATCAGAGAAGACCACTGGGAGACTCTTGCCTCCATTGGCTGAGGAGTGTCAGTGGGCGGACCGAAGTTTGGAACCGGGAACGAGTGGACCCGGTGAGAGACCCGAGATTGGGAGCAGCTCCCCGGGTAAAGGCTGCAACAGCGGCCGGAGTTTTGAACCCTTCCGATGGTGGAGGTGAAGATTCGGGCGGAGATTCCGTGAGATGTTTCAGCCACACAGGGGGTGCCCGGTCTTTCCCCGCCGTGGATCGGGGCCTGTTGTCCGGAGTTTCCTCCCGGTCCTGTCTCCTGCTGCTGGGATACGGGAGCTGGCCCGCAGCGGCTGCCGATGGAGCTCCGATGTGTGAGCGCTCCCCTGTGCAAAAGGACAGGCTGAAGGCCCAGGGAGAACCAGGTGCAAAGGTAAACACGGACTTTAGAAAATACGTAACAGGAGCAGGCCACTCGGCCGCTTGCGTCCGTTCTGCCTTTCACACAGAACATGCCTGATCTTTGACCACAGCGCCACTTTCGCGCAACGTTCCCAGCATCGCAGAGCCCTAAAACTTGTCCTTCGAATTTAGAAACCTTGTGGAGAAAATTCCAAAGATTCACTGCCCTCTGGGTGAGGAAATTTCTCCTCATCTCAGTCCTGCTGAGGTGAGCTCGGATTCCGTGACCCCCATTCCTCACCACAGCCAAAGGAAACATCATTCCTGCCTCTACCCTGTGAGACTGTGTCTGTCTCAGTCAGACGGCCTTTTATTTCTCTAATTCTGAGACAGGCCCGGTCAGTATAATCTCTCCGAGGACACTACCTCTCCTCCTAAATCAATCTGGGAAATCTCTTCATTCCCTTCATCCCACAGGCTGACTCCGGGAGGGAGACCAGACCTGTGCACAGTGCTCCATGTACGCTCTCACCAGGACCCCGTATACCTTCAGAGGAGATCTTTATTCTTCTATTCAAACCTTCCTTCCCATTCAATGCTCTTCATTTAATATCAAACTCAAACAGTGAACAGGTACAACACAGCCTCAGCCATGAATTTAAAGGGCAGGTGTTGCAACAGTTTGAGCTTCATACAGGGGGCCACGGAGCAAGCAGGGTGTCACAAAGGGAGGAATGTGGGAGTGTTGTATGTCTGAGCCCAGCTGTGTGTGTTTGCTTATCAGAATCAGGTTTAATATCACCGGCGTTTGTGGTGAAATTTGTCAGCAGTAGATTGCAATATTTAGTAATAAAAACTACAGATTACAATTAGTATGTGAAATTATATTTAAAATGAAGTGCAAAAAGGGAGGGAAAATTCTGAGGAAGTGTTTATCGGTACATTGTCCATTTAGAAATCTGATTGTGGGGAAGAAGCTGTTCCTGAACTGGTGAGTGTGTCTCCAGGGTCCTGTACATCCTCCTTGATAGTAGAAATGAGAAGAGGTCACGTCCTAGGTGATGGGGGTCCTTAATGATGGATGTCACCTTTTTGTGGCATCATCTTTTGAATGTGTCCTGGATGCTGTGGAGTCCAGTGCCCATGAAGGAGCTGGCTGAGTTTACAACTTTCTGCAGCAATTTCTGATCCTGTGCACTGGCCTCTCCACACCAGGCAGTGATGCAACCAGTTCGAATGCTCTCCACAGTACATCTGGAGAAATTTGCAACTGTCTTTAGTGACAGACCGAATCCCCTCAATCTCCGAATGAAATATAGCCGATGTTGTGCCTTCATTGTAACTGCATCAATATGTTGGGCCCAGGATGGTTCCTCAGAGATGATGACAGGCAGGAAATGGAAACTGCTCACCCTTTTCACTTCCGATCCCACGATGAGGACTGGTGTGTGTTCCCTCGACTTCCCCTTCCTGAATCCACAATCAATTCCTTTGTCTTCATGATGCTGAGTGCAAGGTTGTTGCTGCGACACCACTCAACTTGCTGATCTATCTCACTCCTGTACTCCTCCTCGTCACCGTCTGAAATTCCAGCAACAATAGTTGTGTCATCAGCAAGTTTATAGATGAGCCTAGACACACAGACGTGGGTGTAGAGAGAGTAGAGCAGTGGGCTGAGCACGCATCGTTGAGGTGTGCCAGTGTTGATTGTCAGCAAGGAGGAGATGTTATTTCTGATCCACACAGACTGGGGTCTCCTGGTGAGGATCCAGTTGCAGAAGGAGGTACAGAGGCCCAGGTTTTGGAGCTTGTTGATTACAATTGAGGGTCTGATTGTGTTGAATGCTGAGCTGTAATGAGCAGCCTGACTTGCTTTTATCCAGGCCGAGTGTGAGCCAGTGAGGATTGTTGACAGATTGTAGAGATTGGGAAATTGCAGTGGGTCCCTGCACACAGACAGAATTTGATTGACCATGACCATCCCGTCAAAGCACTTCATCACAGTAGTGAGCGTCACTGGGCGATAGTCGTTGAGGCAGGTCACCCTGGTATTTTTGGGCACTGGTATGATTGTCGGCGTTTTGAAACGTGTGTGTGTGTGTGTGTGTGTGTGTGTCTACGTGTGTTCGCAAGCTTGAGCAGAGAGACAGAGTATTTGAGGCTTTCCAGTTCGATGCAGGAATATTTCCAGTAATTGGTGTGCCTCGAAAGACGGGACACAGTGTTGGGCCGACCATTCAGATCAGAACAAAATCATTTACCCAGCTGACTGAGCTCTTGTGTTTCAGTTATTTACAAATTGAAATGTAGAACTTAAAATGTGCAAAGTAAATTTATTATCAAAGTATAGGCACATCACCATGTATAATCCTGGGATTTGAATATGTTGTAAATTCAGTAAACTCAAGAACCATTATAAAATGAATGAAAGATTGCCTCCCAACAGGACAAGCAAAACCATGTGCAAAAGACAACAAAATTCAAATACTAAAGAAATAAAACTAATAAATAACCCAGAAATAAATATCAAGAACATGAGATGAGCTGTTGATTGTGTCCATTGGTTATGGGAATAGCAAAGTTTAGTGATCTGGTCTCAATTTAGAAAATTGATAATTTTAGAAAATTTGTCAAAATAGGAAATGTTTTGGTTTGGCGAATTTTTCATTATCGTCTCCCATTCTCCTTAATTATTTTTTATCCCTTCCATGACTGACAAAGTCTTTAAAGATTGGGATGAACTAGGTATTAAGTGTTTTTGGGACTTGTTTATCTCAGGATCTCTTGCGTCATTTGACCAATTGTCAAATAAATTAGCACTCCCAAAATCATATTTTTACAGATACCTTCAAGTTAGAGATTTTCTACATTTCCAATTAGCTACTTTTCCTATAGGTCCTGATAAAAATTTACTGGACGATCTTTTAAATTTAAAACCTTTTCTTAAAGGTTCTATTTTCGGTATCTATAACTTGTTGATTGATTCTAGGCAAGACTTTTAAAATAAACTTAAAAAAGCTTGGGAGAATGACCTATAATGTCAGATTACTGATGATAGATGGAATAAAATTCTTAAATGGGTAAATAAATCATCTTTCTGTGCTCGTCATTCTCTTCTACAATTTAAAGTGGTTCATAGAGCTTACATTTCTGAACAGAAGCTCTCCGGTTTTTACCCGAATGTTTCTCCACTTTGTAATAAATGCAACTCTGCTGATGCCTCTTTAATTCATATGTTTTGGTTTTGCCCTAGAATTGAAAAGTTTTGGCAGGTAGTATTTCATACCTTCTCTCAACTTTTTAGGGTCCAATTTGACCCAAATCCGCTTACTACCTTGTGTGGTATTATTGCAAATGAAGACATAACTTTAAATACTCCTAACCTACAGGTTTTAGTTTTTACCTCCCTTTTAGCAAGAAGAGCATTCTTGCTTAAATGTAAGGAGTCTACCCCTCCTACACATCTTCAATAGCTACATGATATTATGTAGTATTTAAATTTAGAAAAGATCTGCTGCTCAGTCTGAAATTTGAAACAATCTTTTAATGATATTTGGGGACCTTTCCTAAATTACGTTTTCCAATTTAGAAAATATACTTTTACGTATATTTTTCTCTTCTTAAGTGAATATGTTTTTTTTCTAATTATCCATTGTCATCCATCAGCTTTTTTCTTTGGTAGTTGGTAGGGTGTTGATTTTTTTATATATATATAAAATTTCTTTTATGATGTATGACCTATCTTTAAGTTTTTGATTACAGAGTGGTATACCTTTATGTATTATGCTATAACAATTTTATTACAAGATATAAATGTACACAAGTTATGTTGAAATGTATCCATGTGTTGCACTCTGTAAATTTTTTTTTCTTCTGAATAAAAACATTGTAAAAAGAAAGAAGGACCTGTTGGTTGAGTGTAATCACTGTTCCTGAACCTGGGGTTGAGGCTCCCGAGGCTCATGCACCTTCTTCCTGATGGCAGCATTGAGAAGAGAGCATGGCCTGGGTGGTGGGGGTCCTTGATGATGGATGCTGATTTCCTGCGACAGCACTCCGCAGAGATGTGCTCGGTTGTGAGGGGAGTTTTACCCGTGATGTGCTGGGCCATATCCACTATGATGTGCTGGGCCAAATCCAATATGATGTGCTGAACCATACTACTGAGGACAGACAGTTCCTGCTTTCTTGTAATTGCACTTGTGTCCCGGGCTCGGGACAGATCCTCTGAAATGTTCACACCGTGGAATTTAAAGTTGCTGAACGTCTCCACCTTTGAGCCCTGATGAGGATTGCCTCATGGGTTCCTGTTTCCTCCTCCAAAGTCCAGAACCAGCTCATTGCACTTGCTGTCATTGAATGAGAGGCTGCTCTTGGACCATAAGACCATGAGAGACAGAAGCAGAATTAGGCCATTTGGCCCATCAAAACTGCTCTGCCGCTTCATCATGGTAAATCCATTTTTCCTCCCAGCCCCAATTTCCTGCCTTCGCCGCGTATCCTTTCATGCCCTGACCGATCGAAAGTCCATCAATGTCTGCCTTAGCAAAAGGAAAAGCAGCATCCGTCATCAGGGCAAGATGAGGTGAGGCACCACCCACTCCATACCCATCCATTTCTGTCCCTCCCCCTCCCCACTCTCTAGCCTACAAACCTCACTTTCACTGCTTACCATTCTCTTCTCTCTCTCTCCCCCTTCCCTTTTCCCCTTTCTCCACCCCTCTCCAGTCTCCCCCACTATCCCCCTCACCCCCTATCTCCACCTCTACACTCCCTCTCACAGATCAATGATTCTGTGCTCTGTTTACACTTGTTTAGTAGATTGTTCGTATTGATTGTATCGGCATTGGCTTCGTTCAGTGACCCCAGCTCCGCCTTTCCCCCAGACTGCATATCCTTCCTCCATGCCTTTATAGTACACTGAGAGAGAAAGAGACAAAGAGAGAGGAGAGGGAGAGAGACAAAGAGAGGGAGAGGGAGAGGGAGAGAAAGAGAGAGAGTGAGAGGGAGAGAGAAACAGAAAGAGAGGGAGGGAGAGTGAGAGACAGAGAGACAGGCAGAAAGAGGGAGAGGGAGAGATGGAGAAAGGGAAACAGACAGGCAGAGAGAGAGAGGGAGCGAGAGAGACAGAGAGAGAGGGAGAGATGGAGAGAGACAGGCAGAGAGAGGAACAGAGGGAGAGAGACAGGCAGAGAGAGGAACAGAGGGAGAGAGACAGTCAGAGGGTGGGGAGAGACAGAGAGAGAGGCAGACCGAGGGAGAGAGACAGAGACAGAAAGAGAGAGTGCAAGAGAGACAGACAGAGAGTGGGAAAGAGACAGAGACACGCAGAGGGAGAGAATGAGACAGAGACAGAGAGGGTGGGGAGAGAGTGAGAGAGAGAGAGAGAGAGAGAGAGAGAGAGAGAGAGGGTGGGGAGAGTGAGCGAGAGAGGGAAAGAGAGACAGAGAGACAGACAGAGAAAGAGAGGGAGTGAGAGATTGAGATAGAGGGAGAGGGAGACAGACAGAGAAGGGAAGAGAGAGAGGGTGTGGAGAGTGAGAGACAGACAGACAGAGAGAGAGAAAGAGAGAGAGAGTGAGAGAGAGCATGCGAGGGAGACAGAGAGGGGGAGAGAGGAGAGTGAGAGAGAGAGAGTGAGAGGGAGAGAGAAAGAGAGAAGAGGGGGACGGATAGGGAGAGGGAGATGGAGAGGGTGAGAGTGAAATTCCTCTCCTGTCTGGTTCCATTTAGTCTTGTTTTTCCATCTTCCCGGTATCTCCTGCTTCTCAACTTCCACCGAGCTCATTATCTGTTCTATCTCTCCTTCTACACACTTACTTCTCCCCACATCTTATTATCCCTTAGTCTCCCTCCTCCCCACCCCCTCCATTTCACCAACACAATAGAGCTGGTTACTGACAACAAGAAGTCAGCCGGGGCGATGCAGACATTCCTGTTTACATCAACGGCAGAGGATAAGGGGGTTGAGAGCTCCAATCTCCTGAGAGTGAACATCACTGACAGCCTGTCCTTGTCCAGCCACAAGGACACTATCGCCAAGAAAGCTCAGCGGCCTCTCTGCTTCTTTGAGAGGCTGAAGAAAATCGGCGCCTCCTGGACGACCATCATCTGTTTTTACAGAACACATCCTGTGCGGAAACTAGTCGTGTTGTCACGGCAACAGCACTGGCCACCACCGGAAACACTGCAGAGAGCTGTGAACAAGTTCAGTACATCATGGAAACTGTGGACACTGTTTACACATCTCTCTGCCTCAATAAAACAGTCCACATTATCAAAGACCCCACACACGTCGAACATTCTGACTTCCTGAGAGATGGACCACTAACTTCACAATCTCCCTAATGCAGTGTTGTGATTAAATGGTCTGTATGATTCGTTAAGTTAATTAATTGTCCCCTCACATTTCGTGACCCCGAACTCCCAGTCTCGAGAAGATGAATTGATCTCTATGGACGGGATGCGAATCAAAAGTTAGCTCTGTACCTTGATTAATTGAAAGCAAATGTCCCAATTTACGCTCACCTCTGCTCCCCTCTTCTCTCCCACCCCCCGCCTGTCACTCTCTCGTACACTGTCTCTCTCATCTCTCCCCCTCTCTCATTCTCTGCCTGTCACTGTCTCTTTCTCTCTCTCTCTCATCTCTCTCTTCCCCCTCTCTTTCACGTCTCTTTACCCCTCTCCTTCCCCCTCTCTTACCTCCTCACTTACCCTCTCTCTCCTCCCTTCTCCACACTCCTCCGCCGCCTGTTCTGTAGCACACTAAACGGAAACAAACAGGCCTCTCCTGGAAACCAGAAGCCTTTATCTTCTGAAAGAACATTGAATATTTCCAACCGACGAGATATTATACAACATCTGTAATGCACTGAGTGTGTAAAACCGACATCACAGTGCGGGGTGGGGGACGGGTGCTGGTCTGAACGGGTGGGTGGTGGAGACTGCAAACTACAGGAAAGGGGGAATTGGGGAGAAAACGAGAGGCAAGCGAAAGGTTCGGCATAAACGGAGTAAGAGACAATAAGGGAAAGATGCAGGTTAGTGACTGTGTAGGGAAGAATGTTTGGAGGAAAGAGTGGGAGGGTGCAAAAGAATACGGAAGAGGAAAAGAGGAGATAGAGAAATTGAGGAATTGTATATGTATAGAGAGAGTGAGAGAGAGACGGAGAGAGAGGGAGAAAGAGGAACAGACAGTGAGAGAGAGACAGACAGAGAGGGAGAGCAAGAGACTGATACAAAGGCAGAGGGAGAGGAAAAGAGAGAGGGGGAGAGAGGGAGACAGAGGGAGAGAGAGACAGAGAGAGAGGGAGCAAGAGACAGAGACAGGCAGAGGGTGAGGAAAAGAGAGAGAGGGAGACAGTGGGAGAGAGACAGAGAGAGGGGAGAGAGAGACAAAGAGAGAGGGAGCAAGAGACAGACAGGCAGAGGGAGAGGAAAAGAGCGGGGGAGAGAGGGAGACAGATGGAGAGAGAGAGAGAGAGAGACAAGAGGCAGAGAGAGAGAGGGCGGGCAGAGAGTGAGACAGAGAGAGAGAGAGAGAGAGAGAGAGAGAGAGAGAGAGAGAGAGAGAGAGAGAGAGAGAGAGAGAGAGAGAAAGACAGCGGGAGAGAGGGAGAGAGACTGAGAGAGAGAGGAAGAGAGACAGAAAGAGAAAGAGAGGTACCGAGAGTGAAAGAGACAGAGAGAGGAGGAGAGAGTGGGAGTGACAGAGAGAGAGGGAGAGAGACAGAAAGAGAGGGATAGAGACTGAGAAAGAGAGACAGAGGGAGAGATGGAGAGGGGGAGAGACAAAGAGAGGGAGGGTGGGAAGGGAGTGAGAGAGGGAGAGAGAGTGGCTAGGGAGATTGTGTGAGACAGAGAAAGAGGGAGATAGACTGAGGGGGAGAGAGACAGAGAGAGAGGGAGATAGACCGAGAGTGAGAGGGAGAGAGTTAGAAAGAGAGAGACAGAGAGAGGGAGAGAGACAGAGAGAGTGAGAGATAGAGGGGGAGCGAGGCAGAGAGGAACAGAAAGTGAGAGACAGAGAGGGAGAGTTGGAGAGGGAGAGACAGAGAGAGAGAGAAGGAGAGACAGAGAGGCAGAGAGCGAGTGTGGGGAGAGAGTTAGACAGAGAGGGAGATAGACAGAGGGGTAGAGAGCGAGTGAGAGAGAGACAGAAAGAGCGAGGCAGAGAGAGAAAGACAGAGAGAGGGAGGAAGAGAGAGAGAGGGGAGAGAGGGAGAGCAAGAGAGAGAGAGGAGAGAGAGAAGAACAGAGAGGGAGAGAGAGGGAGAGAGAGTGGGTGGGGAGAGAGGGAGAGAGAGACAAGAGACAGAGAGAGGGAGGGTGTGGGGAGAGAGTGAGACAGAGAAAGGGGCGGAGAGGGAGAGAGACAGACAGAGAGAGAGCGCGGGCAGAGAGTGAGAGAGAGAGAGAGGGAGAAAGACAGAAAGAGAAAGAGGTACCGAGAGTGAGAGACAGAGAGAGAGGGGGAGAGAGAGAGTGGGAGAGATAGAGAGAGAGGGAGAGAGACAGAAAAAGAGGGATACTGAAAGAGAGAGAGAGAGATGGAGAGGGGGAGAGACAAAGACAGAGGGAGAGAGAGGGAGGTTGGGAAGGGAGTGAGAGAGGGAGAGGGAGAGAGAGTGGGTGGGGAGGTTGTGTGAGAGACAGAGAGAGAGGGAGACTGAGGGGGAGAGAGACAGAGTGAGAGAGACAGAAAGAGAGACAGAGAGAGAGGGGGAGAGGCAGAGAGTATCAGAGTGAGAGAGAAAGACAGAGAGGGAGGGAGGGAGGGAGGGAGAGAGGGGGAGAGAGAGAGGGAGAGAGAGTGGAACAGAGAGAGAGGGAGAGAGAGGGAGAGAAACAGACAGAGAGAGGGTGGGGAGAGAGTGAGGGAGAAAGACAGCGGGAGAGAGAGGGAGAGAGAGGGAGAGAGACAGAGAGAGAGGGAGAGATTGAGAGGGAGAGAGAGGAGGGTGGGAAGTGAGAGAGTGAGAGGGAGGGGAGAGTGTGTGAGAGAGAGAGAGGGAGATAGACAGAGGGGGAGAGAGAGTGAGACAGAGGGGGAGAGAGGCAGAGAGAAACAGAGTGAGTGAGAGAGAGGGAGAGAGAGGGGGTGGGATGGAGTGGAAGAGAGAGAGGAATTGAGAGTGAGAGAGGAACAGAGAGTGAGAGAGAGACAGAGGAACAGAGAGTGAGAGAGAGAGGAACAGAGTGAGAGAGAGAGGGAGAGCAAGAGAGGGGGAGAGAGAGAACAGAGAGAGGGAGAGAGGGAGAGAGATAGAGTGGGAGAGATGGAGAGAGAAAGAGAGGGAGACAGACAGAGGGAGAGGAAAAGAGAGAGAGAGACAGTGTGAGAGTGGGTGATAGAGAGAGGGAGGGTGACAGAAAGAGAGAGAGAGAAAGAGTGAGAGGCAGAGAGAGTTGGAGACGTATAGGGAGATGGAGAGGGTGAGAGTGAAATTCCTCTCCTGTCTGGTTCCATTCAGTCCTGTTTCTCCATCTTCCCAGTATCTCCTGCTTCTCAACTTCCCCCTGGCACTTTACCCGTTCTATCTTTGATAGTGAATCAGAGTCACCGGAAGTTGAGTAAATCCGTGTCCTGCGGAAGCGACAGCAGATAAGTGATGCAGGATTCAGGAAGGTTGGGAGTAAGCAGAGGGTGAGGGGTCAGAGTGAGAGTGGTGTAAGGCGGAGGGAGTGGGGAGTAATGGAGGAGAGTGAGGGGAGGGATAGTAGAGTTTGGGATGAGAGAGGAGAAGCGGAGAGAGACTAGAGAGAGGAAGGTGAAAGGGAGAAAAGTGAGAGAGAAGGACGAGTTTCGGGGAAAGCGCGGAAATAGATCCCTCAGTCCGTCTGGACAGTTCCACCCGTGTTCACAGAGCCAGTGCTGTTTTCACACGGTTGGAATTTACTCCAGTAAACCTTCTCCACCCGCGTGTCGGGTCGGAGCTGGAGAGCTTTGTGACCTGGTATCAACACTCCCCACCCCCTCCATTTCACCAACACAATAGAGCTGGTTACTGACAACAGGAAGTCAGCCGGGGCGATGCCGACATTCCTGTTTACATCAACGGCAGAGGATAAGGGGGTTGAGAGCTCCAATCTCCTGAGAGTGAACACCACTAACGGCCTGTCCTTGTCCAGCCACAAGGACACTATCGCCAAGAAAGCTCAGCAGCATCTCTGCTTCTTTGAGAGGCTGAAGAAAATCGGCGCCTCCTGGGCGACCATCATCTATTTTTATAGAACACATCCTTTGCGGAAACTAGTCGTGTTGTCACGGCAACAGCACTGGCCACCACCGGAAACACTGCAGAGAGCTGTGAACAAGTTCAGTACATCTTGGATGTAATTAATTGGCCCCTCACATTTCGCGACCCCGCACTCCCAGTCTCGAGGTGAAGAATTAATCTTTATGGGCGGCTTGCGAATCAAAGGTTATCACTGTACTTTGATTCATTGAAAGCAACTGTCCTCTCCTCACCTCTCCTCTCCTCTTCTCTCTCCCCCCTCTCTCATTCTCTCTGCCTGTCCTCTCTCTCTCTCTCGCTCTCTCTCTCCCTCTCTCTCTTTCCCTTCTCTCTACCCCTCTCCTTTCCCCTCTTCTTCCCCTTCTCTCTACCCCTCTCCTTTCCCCTCTTCTTCCCCCTCTCTTACGTCCTCACTTACAATCTCTCTCCTCCCTTCTCCACACTCCTCCACCGCCTGTTCTGTAGCACACTAAACGGAAACAAACAGGCCTCTCCCGGAAACCACAAGCCTTTATCTTCTGAGAGAACATTGAATCTTTCCAACCGACGAGAAATTATACAACATCTGTAATCCACTGAGTGTGTAAAACCGTCATCACAGTGCGGGGTGAGGGAGGGGTGCTGGTCTGGACGGGTGGGTGGCGGAGACAGCAAGCTACAGGAAAGGGGGAATTAGGGAGAAAGAGCAGCAAGCGAAAGGTTAGGCAAAAACGGAGTAAGAGACAATAAGAGAAAGATGCAGGTTAGTGACTGTGTAGGGAAGAATGTTTGGAGGAAAGAGTGGGAGGGTGTAAAAGAGTACGGATGAGGAAAAGAGGAGATAGAGAAATTGAGGAATTGTATATGTATAGAGAGAGAGAGAGAGAGAGAGAGAGAGAGAGAGAGAGAGAGAGAGAGAGAGAGGGAGAGAGAGAGAGAGAGAGACGGAGATAAGAAAATGAAGGGGGATAGAGAGAGGGAGAAAGGGAGAGAGAGAGGACTGTGGAGCAGAGTGGAGTACCGGGACACAGGTAAACATCATCTTTGAACTGTCCCACACTCATCTTGAAATCACATCCTCTGGTAATTGAGATGTTCACCTGGTGAACAAACGATGCCGGTTCTCTTCTCTCAGATCTCTACTCAGCCTCAGTCTGCCTCTGGTCTCCCCTCAGCCCCCATGGCTACAGAGGAAACAACTGAAGCCTCTCCAACCTTTCATTCCCTCTGATTCATGAGGGAAACCCTCCATTTCCAGAACATTAACTCTCACCCGATACTCCCTCCGCCGTAACAGAGTGAGAGTTCCTTCTGTTGTCAACCAACGGCCAGCGGTTCTGTGCTGGCGATAGAGTCACCCGGATGGTGAGATGTGTCCAGGTGCCAGGGACAGGGATGACTCCGATCAGGTCCCTGGCATTCTAAAGGGGGAGGGCGAGCAACCAGACTTGTTGGTAAATATTGGCACCAATGACAGGTAGAAAATGTCAGCAGGCCCTGAAAAGATATTTTGGGAGTTAGGTAAGGGGTTTGGGAACCGATGTGCTACTGACGAGAATGAGGTGGTTGGTTTGTAGACAGAGACAGTATGTTGTGAGACTGCCGGCAATGAGGGGCTGCTGATCGGGCAACCTGGCAGTCGACAGGATGAGTTGCGATGGAAAAGACACACAGAATCTAAAAGGCTGAACACAGGACTGAAGGTATTACATTTGAATGCGCGCATTGTGCAAACTGACGTGGAGGAAGAGCTGCGGACTGGCATACATGAGGTTGTGGGCATCACTGACAGCGTGGCCCTGTTGGTAAACATAACAAAATCAAACCATCAGAAAGAGCTGGCATAGGGTCGGAAGGTGCTGAGTCGCTGTGGGGAGAGCTGAGGAACTGCAAGTGCAAAGAAACCCTGGTGGAAGGTATGTGCAGACCCCCAAACAGTAGTAAGGACGTAGTCTACAAACTACAACGGGAGATAGAAAATGCAAGTCAGCGGGTCAACGTTACAATAGTCATGTGGGATTTCAGTACACAAATCGATTGGGAAAACCCGGTTAGTGCTGGATGCCCCGAGGGAGGATTTCTAGAATGCCTGCGAGGTGGCTTCAGAGAGCAGCTCGTGGTTAAACCCACTATCGCCAAATCATTTCGGTTCCTCGCGGCCCAGTAGAATATACATTGCGGCCTGGTGGCTGGGGACCACTGCACTAAGGGATCTGCTATTCTGGATAGGGCGTGATGCAATGAACCGGGATTGAATTTGCAATTTGAGAAGGGGAAGCACAACGTAGATGCAGTGTTGCAGTGAAATGAAGGAAATTGCAGAGGCGTGAGAGAGGAGCTGGCCAAAAGTGATTGGAAAAGACCTTTGGCACCGATAACGTCAAAGCAAGAATGGGTGGAATTTCGGGAAGCAATTCAGAAAGCGCAGGATATACACATCCCAAAGAGACAGAAGTGTTCAAAAGGCAGAAAGTCCATAAGACCATGAGGTGCTGGAGCAGGTTAGGACATTCGGCCCATCCACTCTGTTTCAATATATCAGCATATCATCCTGGTTGATCCAATTTCGCAACAGACCCAATCTCCTGTCTTCTCCCCGTATCCTTTAACACCCTGAACAATCAGTAATATATGACCTTCTGTAGTAAATGTACAGAGAGACTCAGCCTCCACCGCTGCCTGTGGCAAAGAATCCCATAGATTCTCCACTCTGGCTAAAGAAACTCCTCCTCATTTCCGTTCTAACAGGATGCCCTCATGTCTCATCCGGTCTTAGACCCACCAATCACAGGAAAAACCCTGCCCACATCCACTCTATCAAGGCTCCTCCTTCAACGAGTTCACCCCTTATTTTTCTGAATTCTGGCCCAGAGACATCAATGGTGATATGACAACCTATTCAATACTGGAACCATTTTCATGCCCCTCCTCTGAACCCCCTCAAGATTCAGCACATCCTTTCTAAGACAAGGAGCTCAAACCTGCTCAAAATACAAGTGAGGCCTCACCAGAGCTTTTTAATGTTCCAACATTTCGTCCTTGCTTTTACCTTTCAGTCCTCATGAAATGAATGCTCTGAATACCATCTGCCGTTTCCATCTGTCTAGCTCCTTCTGTGGCCTCTCTACGTCCTCAGAACTACCTTTCCCTCCATCTCTGTTCCTCTGCAGATTTTGCAGCAAAACCATCAAATACATCATCCAAGTCATTGCCATATAGCAGAGAATAATCGGTCCCATCACAGACCCCTGTGGAATGCCATTGGACATCTGCAGCCAGACAGAAAACGCTCCATTTATTCACACGTTCTGCCTCCTGTCAATCAGCCACTGCTTTATCTGTGCTAGACTCTTTCTGTAATACCATGGGCTCGTAGCGTGTTAAACAGCCTCATGTCTGCCACCTTTTCAAAGGCCTGAAATTCAAAACACACAACATCAACCGATTGTCTTTTGTCTATCCCGCTTGTTATTTCTTCAATGAATTTCAACAGATTTGTCAGGAAACTATGCTGACTACGGCCCTTTTTATCATTTGCCCAAAGAGCACTGAGACATCATCTTTAATAATCGAATCCAACATCTTCTCAAACACTGAGGTCAGACCAGCTGGCCTTCAGTTTCCTTCCCTCTGCCTCTCTCGCTTCCTGAAGAGTGGAGTGACACTGTTGTACTCCCCTTTCTCCGGAATCCCTCTTCCACAACACACTTGCCCTTACTCGTCACTTATTCCCTATTCTTCCTCATCTCTCTTCATCTCCCCACTCGGACTTCTACCTCTTTCAATCCACACTCTCCCTTCTCTCTCTCTCTCTCTTTCCCCCTACAATCCCTTTTCTCTTTTACTACCCCGTCTCTTCATATCCACTCCCCGTCTCTCTCCCGGTCCCCACACTCCCTTCTCTCTTCTATTGCCCTCTCTCCCTCTCTCTCACAGGCCCCACTCCCCCTTCTTTCCTCTCCCCACTCCCCCGTCTTTCTCCCCAATCTCACTTCGTTCTCTGCATTACAGGGGCAAATCTAGCTGCAACAAGACCACCCAGACCGCCCCACCCAGCCAGATTATGCCCACACCAACCCACCCTCTGCACCTCCCTTACCTGAAACTGCCTGAGGGCAGAACTCAGAGATTTCCTGAGACAGGAAATGCCCCACCTCAGCCACCAAGGCGCCTCACCACAGGGGTGACAGACCTTCTCCCCCCCCCCCATAGGATGAAGGCCAGGGCCCCCGGAGCATTTGCTCTCTTGCCCCCTCCCGCCCGGGGGACCTGAGGCTACATATACCTGTCATAGTACACTGGGGAATGGGAAACACGCAGAGGTGGATGGCATTTAGAGAACCATGGTCTGATCAGTGACAGTCAGGATGGCTTTTTGAAGGGAAGATCATGTCTAACAAGCCTGATGGAGATTTTTTAAGAGGTGACCAGGCATATAGATGAGGGTAGTGCAGTGGATGTGATCTACATGGATTTTAGTAATGCATTTGACAAGGTTCCACACGGTAGGCTTATTCATAAAATCAGAAGGTCTGGGACCCAGGAATGTTTGACCAGGTGGATTCAGTATTGGCTTGCCGGCAGAAAGAGAGTTGTGGTGGAGGGTGTACACTCGGATTGGAGGGTTGTGACTAGTGGTGTCCCACAAGTTTCAATTCTGGGATCCCTAATTTTTGTGATTTTTATTAACGACCGGGATGTGGGAGTAGAAGGATGGGTTGGCAAGTTTGCAGAAGACACAAAGGTTGGTGATGTTGCAGATAGAGAAGAGGATTGTCAAAGATTGCAGAAAAACATTGATAGGATGCAGAAGTGGGCTGAGAAGAGGCAGATAGAGTTCAACCTGGAGAAGTGTGAGGTGGTACACTTTGGAAGTACAAACTCCAAGGCAGAGTACAAAGTAAATGGCAGGATACTTGGAAGTGTGGAGGAGCAGAGGGATCTGGGGATACATGTAGACAAAGTAGTTGAGAAAGCTTATGGGGTGTTAACGTTTATAAGTCGAGGGATAGAGTTTAAGAGTCGCGATGTAATGATGCAGCTCTGTAAAACTCTGGTTGGGCCACACTTGGAGTACTCTGTCCAGTTCTGGTCACCTCACTATAAGAATGTTGTGGAAGGGTACAGAGGAGATTTACCAGAATGCTGTGTGGTTTAGAGAGTATGGATTATGATCAGAGATTAAGGGAGCTAAGGCTTTACTCTCTGGAGAGAAGGCTGATGAGAGGAGAAATGATAGAGGTATAGTTCATATTAAGGGGAATAGATAGAGTGGAGAGCCAGCGCCTCTTCCCCAGGGCGCCACTCTCAATACAAGAGGACATGGCTTTAAGGTAAGGGGAGGGAAGTTCAAGGGGGAAGATTTTATACTCAGAGAGTGGTTGGTGCGTGGAATGCACTGCCCGAGACAGTGGTGGAGGCAGATACACTGGTGAAGTTTAAGTGCCAACTAGACAGGTATATGGAGGAAGTTAAGATAGGGAGGCAGAGTTTAAGGGTCGGCACAACATTGTGGGCCGAAGGGCCTGTACTGTGCGGTATTGTTCTATGTTCTATCTATTTCTCGCTGGAATCTCTCTTTTAGTTTAATTGTTTATTGAAGGCACGACACAGTCCAGAAAACGTAATGCATTACATTTTCCTCCATTTTGCTTTTATACCTTACCCCTAAACAACACCACAACGTCATCAGTGGGGCCTTCTGGGAGTTGTAGTCATTGGACCTCGCTCGCTCCCTGTCGAAGCATGTTTTGTCAGCCACCACAGTCGTCACCGAAACAGACCCACCGAGGCGCGAAGGGGAATCACACCCGTCCTTGTGGGCGCCGAGGCCGGCGACAACGACAGAAGCGACTCGCTGATCTCCGCCACGGCGAAGGAGCGGAAGCGGAGGGGCTGATCATGGGCCGATTTCCTCCAGCCTATCGCAGCTCAGACCTAACACTGACGCCTGCTGTCATTGGCTGCAGTGCCTGTCGCTCAAATGGGAACTCGGAGGGTGATTAGTTTATGTGAACGTCAGTCAGCCTTCCTGTCTTCATGAGTTTGGATTTGGATTTATAACGGGACAGGAAGCAAATTGGGAGAAATGTGAGTTTTTATGTGATGGTGCATCAGTCTCCGAGTTACATTATTAACAATAAAAGGGCAAAGGCCGTGGTGAGGAAGTAGGTGATTTACTGGAGGTTATATGGAGATAATATTGGAAGGGATATCAAACTTGGAATTGTTTGGGATATGATTTAGAAAATGGGGGGGGGGGGGATTTGTGGGGATCATAATATTCCTGTGTTGATTATTGAGGGCAAAATGATTGTTACTGAAACAGGGAAGGTTGTGTTACTGGCTGGGTCATTTGATGAGATTCATAATCAGGATAATTTAAGTGAAGAAGTTAAACAATGTAGGGATATGTTTTTTCAGTGAATACCCTGATGTGTTGGATGTCTGCTGCAGCAATGATAGTATCACAGATGGAGAGATTTCTTTGTATGAATTTAAGAAGTCTATTAATAATGCAGGTCAGGTGTCTCCAGGAAAGAGTGATATTTGAAGTTGTAATTGTATATAATTTGCATTTGTAAAATATTAAATATTTGAATTGTGCATCCACTTTCCTCATGGAAAATGGAAATAGTAGTGCCTGAAAACCTGGTAGATCCCCATTTGATCCTTCTAGTTAAGGGCCTATATCGTGAAAGTCTCATTTATGTAAACTTATGGAATGTATGGTAATCAAGCGCTTGAGTTATATTTTGGAAAGAGTGGTGATAAAGTGTTTTATTAGAGTGGATTTTGGAAGTGTGAAATGACATTAGATTCAGTTTTAGGTTTGGAAGATGATATTCGGAAAGCACAATTAAATAAAGATGTTGTAATAGCAGTATTGAGACTGAAAAGGGAAATGATATGGAAGAAAGGACTTTTGATTAAATTAGGAGTAAGGGGGTCATTGTATTTTTTTCTGAGTTTTTTTTTTGTATGGACTGTCCAAGTAACGGTCGGCATGTTTGTGTCTATGAGATAGAGAATGGAATCCCACAAGGCAGTATTTGTAGCCCTTCATTATTTAATATTATGATTAATGATATTTTCTCTGAGATGGGAAAATGGGATTCCCTGGGTAAATCACAATATACAGATGACTTAGCTTTATGGATTTGAGGTATTAACTGCAATTTACAATTAATAGATCAAACAGTGGGCAGATTGATGAGGATTGTAAGCTTTCAGTCGTTAAAACACATTACGTGGTTTACAAACAGCATTAATAGACTTGCACTTGATTTTAACTTATGGGATTAATGTCTCGAGGAAGTGTCAGTGGTAAGATTTCTCAGTATGTGGATGAATAATAAGCTGACGGGGAAGCACCTATCAGTAAAATAATTGATAAATATAAAGGAGCTTTAAATCTCCTCAGACATCTATGTGGGTATTCTTGGGTGCAACATGAAAATCTTTGTTGACCAATTATATTTGTTTAATTTGATCTGTTCATGATTATGTCTGTGTGGCTTGTGGATCACCTTCATCTTCAAATTAAAAGTGTTTGTATGTGATACAATTACAGACTTTTAATTGTGTTCTGGTGCGGTAATGTTGTCTCCTGCTTTGGCTTTACTGATTGCAATGGGGCAATTGCCCTCAAAGTAACAGAGGTTCAAGTTGATGTCAACATACTGGATTAATTTGCGGGTCAAGGAAATGATCATCCTGTTAAAGGTGCGCTGCAGGACGGTTGGGGACATCACTAGAAGAGTGTTTTTTGTTTTGGGTGGCTGGGTTCTTACCATGCTGCGAATATGGGTGTATTTGATGACACAGTATGTCCCACTGTAGCGTTCTCTGTAACCCCACATTGTTTTTTCCATTGACTTCAGGTGATTTTACTTTTTACACGATCGGATTCGGTTCTGCCTGAGAGTCTGTTGGTCATCAGTATATTAATGAAAGTTATTATCATACAGTAACCATTTTTACAGATGAATCAAAAGGTAATTTAATTGGGGATGTTGGTGTGGCTGTTTTTGTGTGCCTGAATTGCAGGTAAAGAAAAAGAAATGACTTATAGCCATTTAGCAGCATAGAAGGCAGAATTCTTTGCCAACAGTTTAGGCTAACAGTGGATGGAAGAAATTGGTCCTTATAATTTGCTCAGAATATATTTCGGTTTTGATGAGTCTTAAACAGGTCATTCTGGCAGTCGGTCAGATTGACTGTTGGAAACTTGTCAAACGCTATTTCATATATAAAGTTTGATTTATATGTCTGCACATTATGGGGCCTGCATATCACACTGTCGAGGGAAATGATGATGTTGACTGTTAAGCTCCAAAAGCTGTTAAATATTAAGCTGTGGATATACACCTTCCACTTAGCAAATTAGAAGCTAAAAGGTTGGTAGTATTAAGAATTAGGGGCTTATGGCAAGACGTAGGATAATGGACGTAAAGACAGACACCTTTCCAGAATACATAAACCTGTTGGGTTTATAGAAGAAGGGCTTAAAACAAGTGAAGGAATGATATTCATATGACAGAAATATCCACACTATGCTTAATTATGCCTTGTAACTAATTGGAAAACTTCATTCTGTGTCGTATACATTTTGTGATTATGAAACCGTCGAAACACATACTATTTCAATGTGAAGCGTACAAGGTTGAAGAAAAATCAAATGCAGTCTTCAGTACAATCTTTTCGAGGGTAGATAGTTTTCAAATAAAAGCTATTAAATTATGGGACTGACTTTAAATCCATTCACAGTTTGAGCTGGAAAAGGCACGAAATAATTGTGTTAAACATAAGGAAATAACATAAAAGGTAGCAAAGGTGAGTGGGCTGTTGGATTACTGAGATGCTCTTTTTATTTATTTATTATTTTTTTAGAAAATTACAAAGAATAAATGTAATGAAAAATTAGTAAGAAAAAGAAAAATAATATTAATCATCCCCCTCCCCACCTTAACCCTTATCTAAAGAAAGAAATAAAGAAGAAAAAGATTGCCTCGATATTGGAGGATACCCACATGCTCCATGGAGTTCAAAATAATTTTAATATTTATTCTTACTTTCCCCAATTACATTATAATTTTATCTTCAAAGGACCTATATATTTAATCTCATCTTTTGTAGGTATGGGAGCCAAATTTTGAAAAATATATCATATTCATTTCTTAGATTATATGTAATTTTTTCAAGTGGAATACAACTATATATTTCATTATACCGATCCATAGTTAAATATAACTCAGATTTCCAAGTAATTGCCATAACTTTTTTAGCTACTGCCAAAACAATATTAATAATTTTTTCTGATACTTATTCAATTTAATTTTCGGTATTGTCCCTTCAATATCTCCTAATAAAAATAATATTGGACTATTTGGGAGTTGAACTCCAGTACTTTGTTCCAATAAAAGTCAGGTATATCGAAAATGGTTGAATTTTAAAACAAGACGAAGTAGAATGTAAAAAAGTACCAATTTCTTGATTACATCGAAAGCATTGGTCAGACATATTTGAATTTAATCTATTTATTTTCAGTGGTGTTATATATAATTGATGTAAAAATTATATTGTATTAATCTAATTTGAACATTTATTGTATTTATCATACTATCAGAACATAATCTTGACCAACTTTTTCCAACAATTTTAATATTCAAATCAGTTTCCCATTTTTGTCTTGATTTATGAATTCCAGATTCAGTCTGTTTTTGAATCAAATTGTACATACAAGATGTAATTTTTAAAATTTTTCCTTTTTGAATTAGTATTTCTTGTGCTGTCTTTACGACAGTTATTTAGTTTATAATATTTTCGCTTAGTAATTCATTCAATAGTATTTTCTAGTTAGAATTAGAAGTGTTTAAAGTATATTCATTGCATGTAAAATATATCGGCATGCGATGACGTCACATCCGGTTTCGCCGCGTCTTGTGGGAAAACACCGGTTTGAAATTAGCGCGAGGGTGGGGGCTTTCCACGAGGCTCACCTGAGCACAAGCAGTTTTGCAGGCATGAGAAATCACAGTGAGAGCAACGCTGTAAGTTAATAGATAATCGATATATTGAACTAAGATGTTAATGCTGACCCTGTTAGAGGTAACGTCGGTAGATAATGTTTATGCTTTCGTTAGTTAAAGAGTCGCGGATAGTTTGCATGGAAGTGTATTTAAAGTAGTCAATGGAGCAGGTAAACTCTCCCTGTATACTGCACCTTAGTGTAATGTAGTTATAGTCACCTTTGCAAGTATTTACACTTGAAATGTGATATTAAGGAAGGAACAAATACTGTATCAATCTTGTATTGTTTTATCAACAGTTTTCACCATATGTTAATGTGAAGAGTGAACAGTAAATGGTTAATCTTACTGCGATCTGGTTCTTATTAACTGTGGTTTATCCGGACGTTAAATTCGGCGTTTCGTTACACCCGAAGGAGAACGTGACAGTGAAAAAGCGGCATTATCAGGTGTTTCAAGTGCTGCAATGTCAGCTCAATCCAGCATCAAGTCGACGCCGCCCAGCGACAAGGGCAGTAAACCGACATCAAGTAAGCCCACCCAGGCGTTATCAGGTGTTCCAAGTGCTGCAATGTCAGCTCGATCCGGGATCAAGTCGATGGCGCCCAGCGACAAGGGCAGTAGAACGACATCAAGTAAGTCCACACAGGCAAGAGCCAAGGCAGAAGCCGCCAAGGTGCGACTGCATTACGCCAAACAAGAGGCAGTTTTGAAAATGAAACTGGCCACCAAAGAAGCCGAAAGGGCCGCCAGACAAAGAGAAGAGGCTGCCAGACAAAGAGAACAGGCCGCCAGAGAAGCCGAAACCCAGTTGGAAATGACAAAAATATCGACAGAGTTGCATGTGCTGCAGCTAGAAGGAGAAGGAGAAGCTGCCAGGGTGGAAGCAGAGTACATAGAAGAAGCTGAAGGGTCGCGTGATCTGACCGAAACAAGCTCTGCTTTGGAAAGGACCAGACTGGAACGCACGAGCGACTATGTACAATATCAAGCAGACAGGCAGGCTCGTCTCCCCTCTCCATACCTATTCGATAACTTCCCCAGCTACGAGGAAGAGAATTTACCCTCGCGGCCCCGCGATGAAGTCAAGAATGAAAGAGCTGACAACCGATATACTTTGACACCAAAGTTACAAAGTTCGATGCGAAGAGACGCGGAGGTTGAATCCAGGATGGCAAATTCCATGAGAAACGTGCGTTCTCAGTCATATGGGCGCCAACGCACTTCTCCAGCCCGCATGCCGCTTGCAGCCGATCCCACGCTGCAGTATTTAGCACGACGGGATCTCGTCACTTCGGGACTGTACCAGTTTGACGATAAACCCGAAAATTACCGTGCTTGGCTCTCCACATTCACCAACGTGATTGACGGGGTCCAGCTCAGTGCAACCCAAAGGTTGGACCTTATGGCGAAATGGCTGGGGAAAGAATCACGCGACCAGGTGAGACGCATGCGTTCAGTGTACATCAACAAACCTGAGCTAGCCTTAAGCGAAGCGTGGGAGAGACTTTGGGAGAGATATGGGGCCTCCGACATTATTGAAGCGGCGCTATATCGACGTCTGGAAAACTTTCCTAAGGTGTCAGCCAAAGATCACTTTAAGTTAAGAGAATTCGGAGATTTACTCATGGAGATCCGAGGCGCCAAAGAAGATGGCTATTCAGCTGGTTTAGTATTCCTAGATACTCCATCCGGGATTAGACCAATTGTGGACAAACTTCCATTTGGGCTGCAGGACAAGTGGCTGACTGTTGCCTCAGAGTACAAGGAAGACCACGATGGTCGATTTCCTCCCTTTGAGCTCCTCACTAGGTTTGTGTGCAAGGAGGCGAAGAGGCGAAACGACCCTAGCCTTGTAGGTCCAGGAAGCAGTTCGATTTACACCAAGCCAGGCAGATCCGTTTCGAATGTTTTCAACATTGATAAACCCGTGTCAGTGCTCAAGACCGAAGCCCTTACGACTAACAACGACCCTGGCAAGTATTGTCCATTGCATAACAAACCTCACCCCCTGAAAGCCTGCAGAATGTTTAGGGAAAAACCCCTTGAAGAGAGGACGGTTCTTCTCAAGGAGAAAAGAATATGTTTTAGATGCTGTTCCTCAACCTCTCACCTCGCCAGAGAGTGTACGATCGCCGTGAAGTGTCCGGAATGTGGCAGCCCAGATCACGTCGAGGCCATGCATCCCGACCTGTCACCACAAACCGAGAGCGCTCCTTCACCCCCACAACAGGACGGCGGGGAGGGAGAGGCTCACTCTAGGTCAATAGCTGTCAGCACGAACTGTACAGAAGTTTGCGGTCAAGCTCAGTCAAGTCGTTCTTGTTCCAAGATCTGCCTCACTAAGGTGTACCCTAAAGGAGCCAAAGACAAGGCCATCAAAGCCTATGTGATTCTGGACGATCAGAGCAATCGTTCACTAGTCAGTCCAGAGTTCTTTAAATTGTTCAACATTGAGAGTGAGCGGTTCCCATACTACCTCAAAACTTGCTCAGGCAACATGGAAACCCAAGGAAGGAAGGCAGAAGGCATCCAGATCGAGTCCCTGGATGGTAAAGTCGTCATCTGTCTCCCTCCGCTCTTAGAGTGCAATGAAATCATGAATAACCGCGCTGGGATCCCGACACCAAGTGCGGTGCTACACCAGCCGCATCTCCACCACATCGCCAAACACATCCCAGAACTGGATCCGAAAGCGGAAATACTCCTGCTATTAGGAAGAGATGTTATCCAGGTACACAAGGTTAGGCAGCAGATCAATGGACCACTCAACGCCCCCTTCGCGCAACGTCTGGATCTGGGCTGGGTGGTGATAGGAGAGGTGTGTCTCGGTGACGTACACAAACCGATGGTTAACACACTCAAGACCAATGTGCTAGAGAGTGGCCGCCATTCAATCTTTCAACCCTGCCCGAGTGTCCCGTGCATCAAGGAAGCACAACAAGGCGTTAACAAGCGCGAGGCAAGCGACGAGTCGCTGGGCCAGTCAGTCTTCGCTCTAACGAAGTATGACAACAAACTTGCACAATCAGCTCAAGATACCATTTCTTTAAAACCCCTTTATACTTTCGCCATCAACGCTCCTTACGCAGAAGGCAGGAGCACCTCCTCCACCAGGAGACTTCTCAGACAAGGATTTGTACACAAAGCAATGGAGACAAGTCCAGGCTCTGGCAAATCAGTTCTGGTCCCGCTGGAGACAAAAATATCTACCTTTGTTGCAACAGAGACAAAAGTGGACAGAACCCCGAAGGAATCTTCAAGTTGGAGACTTAGCCCTGCTCAGGGACAAGCAAGTCACCCGCAACAGCTGGCCAACGGCCAGAATCACTGCTACATTCCCTAGCGAGGATGGACATGTCAGGAAGATCGAATTGAAGACTACCGACCAAGGCGATGTGAAAATTTACCAAAGGCCAGTTACAGAAGTTATTCTACTTCTACCCAATGACTGATTAAGAGACTAAGTTTGTACTCTGCTCATTGTGACCTTACGAAGGTCAAGCGGGGAGTGTGCTGTCTTTACGACAGTTATTTAGTTTATAATATTTTCGCTTAGTAATTCATTCAATAGTATTTTCTAGTTAGAATTAGAAGTGTTTAAAGTATATTCATTGCATGTAAAATATATCGGCATGCGATGACGTCACATCCGGTTTCGCCGCGTCTTGTGGGAAAACACCGGTTTGAAATTAGCGCGAGGGTGGGGGCTTTCCACGAGGCTCACCTGAGCACAAGCAGTTTTGCAGGCATGAGAAATCACAGTGAGAGCAACGCTGTAAGTTAATAGATAATCGATATATTGAACTAAGATGTTAATGCTGACCCTGTTAGAGGTAACGTCGGTAGATAATGTTTATGCTTTCGTTAGTTAAAGAGTCGCGGATAGTTTGCATGGAAGTGTATTTAAAGTAGTCAATGGAGCAGGTAAACTCTCCCTGTATACTGCACCTTAGTGTAATGTAGTAACTGTGGTTTATCCGGACGTTAAATTCGGCGTTTCGTTACACCCGAAGGAGAACGTGACATTTCTATTTCACTAAGTTTTGGCATCAACATTGTTTGACCCAGCTTTTCTCGTAAATTGTCCTTTAATTGAAAATAAGAGAAAAGAGTGTTGTCTGATATTTTATATTTACTTTTTCATTCATCAAACGACATCAATATACCTCCTTCAAAACAATTACGTATATATTTAATCCCCTTTTGGAACCAATTATGTAAAAGTTTATTATCCATTGTAAAAGGAATAAGCCTATTTTGAATTAAAGTTTGTTTTTGCTAATAAAGATTTCTTTATCTTTTCTTTCTAAATCTCTATATTAATATTAGTAATATGGACAGAATACTGATGATATATTGATAAAGAAATTACCAACATACACATTCCATTACATATGAAAAAAAACATACATAATAGTTACAATATAAATGAGTTTACCAAGACATAAGCCATAAGATATATGTATGGACATAGTAAATCTAAATATTTCATAATGTATAATATAAAAGAAACAGAAAAAAGAAAGAAAAGAAAACAAAAAAAAATTATATAATGCAGAACTAGCTAATCTAATCTAATAACTATAACTAATAAATAATATAAAAGAAAAAAACAACAAAAGAGAAGGGAAAAAAAAGCGGGCTGTTTATAATATCTCACAAAAATAAGTATTCATCAATGCCGTCACTTCCGGTCCTCTCAAAATACATAAGCTGAAAGCTGGGAAATCAAATGAACTTGGCACAGGGTCATATTACATCGTATGAAAATGTTGAATAAATGGTCTCCATAACTTTTCTAATTTAATAGAAGTCTCAAAAGTACCACTTCTAATTTTTTCTAAATTTAAACATAACATAGTTTGAGAGAACCAATTAAATACAGTGGGAGGATCAATTTCTTTCCAATTCAACAATATAGATCTTCTAGCCATCAGAGTTAGAAATGCAATCATTCGACGGGCAGAAGAAGATAAATGCTGTGAATCTAACATTGGTAATCCAAAAATTGCGGTAATAGGATGAGGTTGTAAATCAATATTCAAAACCGCAGAAATAATATCAAAAATATCTTTCCAATATTTCTCCAAAAATGAACACGACCAAAACATGTGAGTTAAAGACGCAATTTCAGAATGACATCTATCACAAATAGGACTTATATGAGAGTAAAAACGAGCTAATTTATCCTTGGACATATGGGCCCTATGTACGACCTTAAATTGTATTAGTGAATGTTTGGCACATAACGATGATGTATTAACTAATTGAAGAATTCTATCCCAATTCTCACTAGAAATACTAAAACTAAGCTCTCTTTCCCAATCCTGTTTCGTCTTATAAAGCGGCTCTGAACGTATCTTCATAATTATATTATAAAGTTTTGAAATAAGCCCTTTTTGAAAAGGGTCTAATTCAAATAAACTCTCCAACGTATCTGAAGGCACAAAATTTGGAAACGTAGAGAGTACAGAACTTAAAAAATGTCTAATCTGTAAATATCTAAAAAAATGAAATCTCGGCAAGTTATATTTCTTGGATAATTGTTCAAAAGACATGAAACAATTATCTAAAAATAAATCAGAAAATCTTAGTAATCCCTTAGTTTTCCAAGCTGAATAAGCTTGATCTATAATGGAAGGGTGAAAAAAAAAACAATTAGATACAATAGGACTATTTAAAACGAATTGAGTCAACCCAAAAAATCTCCGAAATTGAAACCATATACGCAATGTATGTTTAACTATCGGGTTGTCAATTCGTTTCGGCAATTTAGAAAGAGCAAAAGGGAGAGAAGTCCCTAAAATAGAACCCAAAGCATAAGCTGATACCGATTTAGTTTCTAAACTCACCCAACAAGGGCCAAAAGATCCACCCCCATCTTTCAACCAACATAACAAATATCTAATATTAACTGCCCAATAGTAAAATCTGAAATTAGGTAATGCTAACCCGCCTTCCTTTTTTGTCTTCTGTAAATATGCTTTACCTAACCTGGGATTTTTATACTGCCATATATATGAAGAAATTTTAGAGTCAACATTAGTAAAAAAAGATTTCGGGATAAAAATTGGTATCGCTTGAAAAATATATAAAAACTTAGGTAAAATAACCATCTTAATAGCATTAATCCTACCTATTAGGGATAGAGACAAAGGTGTCCACTTAGTAAACAAACCTTTAATCTGATCAATTAAGGGTAAAAAATTAAATCTAAATAAATCTTTATGGTTTTTTGTGATTTTGATCCCTAAATAAGTAAAAGAGTCATTAACTAATTTAAAGGGTAAATTTCCATAAATTGGGACCTGTTTATTCAATGGAAACAATTCACTTTTATTAAGGTTTAACTTATACCCAGAAAACTCACTAAATTGAGCCAATAATGATAAAACTGCTGGAATGGATTTCTCCGGGTTAGAAATGAATAGTAATAAATCATCTGCATACAAAGATAACTTATGAATATCTGTCCCACGATTAATACCCAAAATATCCTGTGATTGTCTGATGGCAATTGCCAAAGGTTCTAAGGCAATGTTAAATAGTAATGGACTAAGAGGACATCCCTGTCTAGTGCCCCGAAATAGGCGAAAAAAGGGAGATCTTTGATTATTGGTAACCACTGAGGCTACTGGAGTATGATAAATCAATTTAATCCATGATATAAATATCGGACTAAAATTAAACTTCTCCAACACATTAAATAAGTAAGGGCATTCAACTCTGTCAAATGCTTTCTCCGCATCTAATCAAATCACGCATTCTGAAGTATCATGTGAGGGAGTATAAACAATATTCAACAATCTCCTAATGTTAAAAAAAGAATAACGATTTTTAATAAAGCCAGTTTGATCATCTGAAATAATTTTGGGTAATACCTTCTCCAGTCTAGATGCCAGTCACTTAGAAAAAATCTTGGAGTCTACATTCAATAAAGATATAGGTCTATAAGTTAGTAGGGTCTTTATCTTTCTTCAATATTAGAGAAATGGAAGCTCTATAAAAAGATTGTGACAAATTCCCTAATCTAATGGCCTCCTCAAAACCTTACCTAACCAAGGGGAAAGAGTAGCGGAAAAAAATAAAAAATTCAACTGTATAACCATCTGGACCCGGTGCTTTCACAGAATTCATTGAGGAAATAGCCCCCTTAATTTCTACATCCGTAATAGGAGTATCCAATATCAAAAGATCATCAGATGATAACCTTGGAAAATTTAATTTTCCAAGAAAATCAGACATGGTATTATAATCTTGAGGAAATTCAGATTGATACAGGGAGGTATAGAAATCTTGAAATGCCTTATTTATCTCATCATGGTTAAAAGTCAAATCACTAAGATTGGTCAGCAGAATGGGAATCTGACAGTTTACCAGATTTATCACTATGTATATAAAAATCAGATTTAGTTTTCATTAAGTGATTTACAATCGAGGATGTAAGTAATAAACTATGTTCCATTTGAAGTTCAAACCTTTGTTTGTAAAGCTCCTTACTAGGAGCAATCGAATATTTCTTATCAATCTCTTTAATTTTATCAACCAATAAAAGAGTTTCCATCTTGATACGTTTCCTCAAACCAGCAGAATAAGAAATAATCTGTCCACGTATATAAGCTTTAAAAGTGTCCCAAAGTGTTCCGCAGGAAATATCATCTGTAGAATTAGTTGAGAAGAAGAAGTCGATCTGCTCCTCCATAAATTTTATAAAGTCAGAGTCTTGCAATAAGGTAGAGTCAAATCGCCATTGTCTAGCATTAGAAGCTGTATCCGTAAATTTCATAGAAAGTAATAACGGAGCATGATCAGAGATAGCTATAATATCATAGTTACAACCGATTACCGATGGAATAAAACAAGAGTCTACAAAAAAATAATCAATTCTTGAATAAGAGTGATAAACATGTGAGAAAAAAGAAAACTCTTTGTCATTAGGATACCGGAATCTCCAAATATCAAAAACTCCATTGTCAGTCAAAAAAGAGTTAATACAAGTGGCCGACTTATTAGGTAAAGTCTGAATAGATAAAGATTTATCCATCAGAGGATTTAAACAACAATTAAAGTCACCACCCATTATTAACTTATATTCGTTTAGATTGGGTAAAGAAGTAAATAAAGACTTAAAAAAGTCAGGACAATCCACATTTGGAGCATAAACATTAACCAAAGCAACTTTTTTAATTACAAAGTAAACCCGTAATTAACAAAAATCTGCCATTCGGATCCGAAAAAATATCATGTTGAACAAATGAAATAGAGGAGTCAATAAAAATTGAAACTCCTTTTACTTTAGCATTCGAATTTGCGTAATACTGTTGACCCCGCCAAAATCTAAAAAAACGAAATTTGTCCTCCCTCCTCACATGAGTTTCTTGTACAAAGATGATATCAGCATTAAGTCTTTGGAATACTTTGAAAATCTTCTTTCGTTTAATTGGATGATTTAAACCATTAGTATTCCAAGACACAAAATTAATGGTCTGAGCCATAATTCTATAATCAACCATTTGGTATAGAAAGGGTTAACCAACTTATAAACTCATGCACCCGGAAGAGGAACAAAAGTAGTGAGAAGACCCGGAAGTGACGACAACACAGACATATTTGAAGTTCAAAAACAGCCCAAATAAAAAAACTAACACAAATTGGTACAAAAAAAAGAATAAGAAAACAGACCATCCCCCCACCCCCGAGAAAAAGAGAAAAAGCCAAAATATGACTTAAAAAGAGAAAAAGTAAGACTAATCCTACCCCCATGTCAGCTGAAGAACACTCCATATAAAAAGGATATATATAAAAGAATCACCCCAACTTTAAAAATTAAAATCGCTATAATAAAAACCATATTTCTAAGTATAGTTAGTTGTAAAAAGAATAAAAATATAATCACTAAAAAACAATTATAACTCGGACTCTGGCCCAGACAAAACAAAAAATATTTAAGCTAAGATAAGCGATACATTGTACGGAAGAAACGCGAAAAATATAAACATAACGCCATCTTAAGCAAAACCAAAAATCTTTTCCAAAAAAACCACCATCTTAATCAAGGAAAAATTCACCTTCAAAGAATTAAAAATATACCTTCGAAGGAACAAAGTTAATAGACAAGTATGTAGTTAAATGATTAAAGTGTATAAGGCAAAACAATTAACATGACGCAAACACACTTTAACTTAAGTATAAAGTACTTAATACTTAAGTATTAAGGATAAACCTACACCAATAACCACATTTTAATTCTGGTTTAAGAGATCGAGAACCATCTTACACGATCAGAATCGTTCATTTATTAAAGACTGGTGTCTGTAGCAGTAGGGAAGTTCTCCTCCAGATATTTTCTCGCTTCTGAAGTTGAAAGGAAAACCTGTCGTGGAGCATTCGACGGAGAAATTCGAAGCTTCGCAGGGTATAGAAGCGCAGGTTTCAGATTTTTCTCGTAACATTCAGCCATCAACGGTTTAAAAAGAAGCCTTCTTTTTAAAAGGTCTGGACTAAAATCTTCGATCAGGCGGAAGCAAAAATCTTTGAGTTTAATCATTCCTACCCGACGAGCTGCTCTTATAACTTGTTCGTTGTCATGTACATAATGGAACCGGACAATTACCACCGAAGGTTTGTCTGTAACACTCGGTGTTCGACGCCGAATTCTATGTGCCCGATCCAATAAAGGGGGGTTATTCGGGAAAATCGTCGGAAACGCTTCTTTTAAAAGTTGAGCAAAATATTTCGAAGGGTCATCTTTTTCTATGCCGTCTGGAAGACCAAGACTACGTAAGTTCTGTCTTCTGGACCGATTCTCAAAATCGTCACCTTTAAGGGCTTCCATCAGCTTAATGGTCGAAATTAAATCCTGTTGCAGTTTTCCAATAGTCAAATCTCGCTTCCGAGCTTCTTCTTGCAGAGACGTAATAAGAGCTTGTTGCTGTTTAATTACTAAATCCGTCTTAACCATGTACTCTTGAAAAGCCTTTATATCTTCTTTAAAAAATTGTTGTTCAGCAAATTTTTTATCCAAAACCTCCATAAACAATTCAAAAGTTAATTGAGTTTGTTGTGTCGGAGCCTGCTTTTTTCCGTTACCGTTCGGATTACGTCCGTGATCCCGTCCCTTAGACCTGAGAGACATTTCTGTTTGCATATCTTCAAAAGGTCACAACAAACTCTTGGCAGTAAATCCAAAAAAAAAAGAATAAAGAAACTTTCGGTATAGGTAAAAATAAACTGAATAAGGGTGATCAAAGGTTAAAAAAAGTAAAGGTTATGGAGCGAATCCAAAACGGTACTCACTCCATGAGCGTCTCCAGCTGACTGATATTCACATCAAACTGTTGAGGGAAATGATGGTGTTGACTGTTTTGCACCAAAAGCTGTTAAATGTTAAGCTATGGACATAGACCTACCACTTAGCAAATTTGAAGCTAAAGTGTTGGTCGTGTTAAGAATTAGGGGCTTATGGTAAGACGTAGGATAATGACATAAGCACAGACACCTTTCCAGAATACATAAACCTGTTGGGTTTATAGAAGAAGGGCTTAAAACAAGGGAAGGAATGATATTGACATGACATGGAAATTTCCACACTATGCTTAATTATACCTTGTATCTAATTGGAAAACTTCATTCTGTGTCATGTACGTTTTGTCATTATGAAACTTTCTTTCTTTCTAAATCTTTTTATTAATATTAGTAATATGGACAGAATACAAATGATATATTGATAAAGAAATTACCAACATACACATTCCATTACATTTGAAAAAAAAACATACATAATAGTTACAATATAAATGAGTTTACCAAGACATAAGCCATAAGATATATGTATGGACATAGTAAATCTAAATATTTCATAATGTATAATATAAAGAAAACAGAAAAAAGAAAGAAAAAAAAACAAAAAAAATTTATATAATTCAGAACTAGCTAATCTAATAACTATAACTAATAAGTAATATAAAAGAAAAAAGAAACAAAAAAAAGAGAAGGAAAAAAAAGCGGGCTGTTTATAATATCTCACAAAAATAAGTATTCATCAATGCCGTCCCTTCCGGTCCTCTCAAAATACATAAGCTAAAAGCTGGGAAATCAAATGAACTTGGCACAGGGTCATATTACATCATATGAAAATGTTGAATAAATGGTCTCCATAACTTTTCAAATTTAATAGAAGTCTCAAAAGTACCACTTCTTATTTTTTCTAAATGTAAACATAACATAGTTTGAGAGAACCAATTAAATACAGTGGGAGGATCAATTTCTTTGCAATTCAACAATATAGATCTTCTAGCCATCAGAGTTAGAAATGCAATCATTCGACGGGCTGAAGAAGATAAATGCTGTGAATCTAACATTGGTAAACCGAAAATTGCAGTAATAGGATGAGGTTGTAAATCGATATTCAAAACCGCAGAAATATCAAAAATATCTTTCCAATATTTCTCCAAAAATGAACACGACCAAAACATATGAGATAAAGACGCAATTTCAGAATGACATCTATCACAAATAGGACTTATATGAGAGTAAAAATGAGCTAATTTATCCTTGGACATATGGGCCCTATGTACGACCTTAAATTGTATTAGTGAATGTTTGGCACATAACGATGATGTATTAACGATGATGTATCAAGCTCCTGAGTGAGGCGGGACTATGACATCAGTCACAGGCTGTCGCGGTTTGTGCAGATTAAAGTACAGAGACACAGATAAAGGGAGAGAGAACAGTTACACTGGGAGTCTTCGCAAGACTTGGAACTACGAGCTACCGGGGCAAGTTTACTCCAGAATGCATGATTGTCTCTGTATATAATCCACAGGAGTGGATTTTGGGCTGTCTTGTGGGACCACATATGTGTTAACCCATGCCTGGGTATGTTGTGTGGCAACCTCTGGAAGACGATATTCCTGTCATAGGTCGTTTTCGGTGATAATTCGTTTCATTTTTAGAAACTTTTTTATTGATACGTAATCATCAATAGCTATAATATGATACAAAACTAACAGATTAATATGCATAAATTAATAAAGCTGAAGAAAAGAAAAAAGATCTGAAATATAAAAATAGAAAAAATTATAAATAGCAAAAAGAAGGAATAAAAGAACCCCATCTAACTAAAGAAAACCCACTAAATATTAAAGAAAAACATTAGTAATCAACCTCCCCCCCGGAGCAAATGGATGTGAAATTAATGTGAAAGATTTTCTTTGGGGTTCTGTATTTCATTACACCCCTCAATAAGTAAGATCAAAAGTATGTGAATTTTCAAACTTCATTCTAAATGTTAATAGTATGTATATTACAAATAAAAACATTTAAATTGCGTTTGACTATCATCTAAATATATAAAGAAAAAGTGTCATTAACCGTCATTTAATACTTATATAAATAAAATAAAATTGGAACGAAACCATATAACTTAATTCAAATTAATGACAATATTTGGCAAAAGAACCCCATCTTCTCTCAAAATCAAATCGAGAACCAAAAGTTCCACCTCTTATTTTTTCCCAATCTAAGACATAACATCACTAGAGAAATCCATTCAATTAATGTCGGGGAAGAAATATCTTTCCATTTTAGCTCTTCTTGCCAGCAGTGTAACAAATGCAATTACATGTTGATCTGAAGATGAGATACCCTGAATACGATGCGGAACTATTCCAAATAGAACAGTCAATCTATTAGGTTGTAAATTAATTTTCAAAGCTTTAGAGATTGTAGAAAATAAAGATTTCCAAAACGATTTTAAAGAAGAACATGACCAGAACATATGTGACAAAGTAGCGACTTCAATTTTACATCTATCACAATAGTTGTCTGTATTAGGAAATATTTTAGATAGTCTGTCCTTTGTTAAGTAATAACAGTGTACAATTTTAAATTGAATTAAACAATGGTTGGGACATACAGAAGAAGATTTTACGTTTTTCAAAACTCGAAGCCAATCTTCATTAACAAAGGTCATATTAAGATCTCTCTCCCAATCTCGTTTAATCGTTAGTGATGGGTTCTCTTTTTGTAACAAAAGTAAATTATAAATTCTGCTAATGAAACATTTCACAAAGGTATTTAATTTCAAAATGTTATCCAACAAATCAGATTCTTGTAAATATGGAAACTTAGGTAAATATTTTTGCAAATAAATGTCTAACCTGAAAATATTGCCAAAAAAGTTTATGAACGTGGGAAAATGTATTAATTAACTCCTCAAATGTCATCAAACGACCATCTCAAAATAATTCTGTAAAATAATGAATTCCTTTATTTTTCAATGGAAGAAAAATGGGGTCAGTCGCTGAATGTTTAAATAAAATGTTTCAATATAAAAATACTAGATAACTTAAATTGTTTAAGATTAAAAGAATTACGGAACAGGACCCAAATCCGTTGGAATTGTTTAATAACCGGATAAAGATTTAAATTTGGATTTTTACAGAGCGGTAAAGGTAATGGAACTCCTAAAATTGAGGTTAAATGAAATTGTTTAACAGCTTTTAATTCCAAATCAACCCATAATAGCTTTTGGCTCTTATCAAGCCAACATAACCAAAACATCAAAACAAATAACACAGTTTTAAAATAGGCAGTGCAAGTCCACCATCTTTTTAATTTTTTTGTAAATGATACTTATTAAATAGATCTCTTACTGTTTCAAATAAAAGAAGAAATAAGAGAGTCAATTTGATCGAAAAAAAAACTTTAAAAGATAGGTATATTTTGGAAGATATATAAAAATCTAGATAAAATCATCATTTTCACTGCATGAATACGACCAATTAAAGAAAAAGTAAGTGGATTCCATCAAGAAAATAATTGTTTAACGGAGTCCATTAAATGAGCTATATTCACTTTATAGAGATCTTTATATTTTTTAGTAATTACAATACCTAAGTATCTAAATGTATTAACAATTCTAAAAGAAATATCATTATATATACTAAGATGAACATTTAATGGAAACAATTCACTTTTATTCAAGTTAAGTTTATATCCTGCAAATTTACCGAAATCTTTAAGCGTTTCTAAAGGATCAGAAATTGATTCCTCAAGATTTGAAATAAAAAGCAAAAGATCATCTGCATACAGAGAAATCTTATATATGGTTCCATTCATAGAGATACCATAGATATTTTTAGCTTCACGTAATGTTGCAGCTAAAGTTTCCAAAACAAGATTAAATAATAAAGGACGTAATGGACATCCCTGTCTAGTGCCACGAGATAGTGAGAAAAAAGAAGACTGGTAGTTATTAGTAATGACTGTGGCAACAGGATTCTTATAAACCATTTGAATCCATCTATTGAAATTATAACCAAAACCAAATTTTTCTAATACTTTAAAACAAATATGGCCACTGAACTCTATCAAATGCATTTTATGCATCGAGAGAGATAACACATTGAGGTTGCTTAGATAATGATGAATATATAATATTCATCAATCTCCGAACGTTAGAGAAAGAATAACGGCCTTTAATAAAGCCCGGTTGATCCATAGAAATAATCTTAGTTAACAATTTTCCAAGCGATTAGACAATATTTTAGAGAGATTTTTTTCATCCACATTTAATAGCGAAATAGGTCAATATGATGAACATCCACAGCATCTTTATCTTTTTTCTAAGAATTAAGGAAATAGATGCGTCATAAAAAGAAGAAGGTATATTACCCTCGTCAAAGGATTCGTGAAATATTTCCAAAAGATCCGGAGAAAGTAATCGTTCAAATTTTTTTGTTCCTCTGAATAACCATCAAGTCCAGGAGCATTACCTGATTGCATTGATAAAATAGCTTTCTGAATTTCATGCTCGGTAATTGGAACATCAAGCATCTGTTCATCTTCAAACGATATTTGTGGAAATGTAATCTTATGTAAAAATGCCTTCATTTTAGAGGAGTCTGCAGGAGATCGAGATCTATAAAGTTCAGAGTAAAAATCCTGAAAAGTATTATTAATGTCCTCATGGTTACTTACTACATCATTATTTTTACGAATCTTTAAGATTTGTCTTTTAGCTCTAGCTGCTCTTAATTGAGAAGATAAGAGCTTATTATTTTTGTCCCTAAAAATATAAAATTGACTTTTCAATTTAAGCAAATATCCTTCAATAGGATATGTTAGTAATAAATTATGCTGTGATTGTAATTCTACTCTTCTTTTAAATGAAACAGCATTTGGCGAGATTGCATTAATGTTAGCTAATTCTTTAATTTGTTTAGAGATTTTATCTAATTCCATTCTTGTTTGTTTCTTCAGTTTAGTTATATACGGATTAATTTGACAACGTAAATAAGCTTTTAATGTATTCCAAATTATTAACTTAGAGACGTTTCCTATATTATTAAAGAGAAAGAAAATCTGAGCTTCGATAAACTCAACAAATTCTGAACTTTGTAATAACTGTTCAGGTAAACGCCAAAATAGTCCGGTAGAAACAATATCTTTCAGTTCAAATATTAAGTTTAAAGGAGCATGATCAGAAATAGTGATCTCATCATACTCACATTTCTGAACATTGAATCTAAGTCGAGGGTCAACTATAAAATATACGATTCTCTAATGTTTATTATGAACAAGTGAGAAAAAAGAGTATTCTCTATCACTAGGATGGCTGTGCCTCCAGATCTCAATTAAACCGTAATCAATTAAAAAAATTAATAAGTGATATAGAACGATTAGGGAGTTGATATTTGGATGATGACTTATACATTAAAGTATTTAGACAAGTATTAAGATCACCACCCATTAATAACATATATTCATTTAAATCTGGGCATAATGCAAAAACAGTTTCAAAGAACGAGGGATCGTCTACATTTGGTCCATAAATAATAACCGAAACCACTATTCTATTACAAATTGTTCTTTAACAATCAGAAATCATTTATTGTTTATATCATTTATAATATCCCTGGTTAAAAGGAATATTGCAATTAATAAAAATAGAAACACCTCTAGTCTTACTCTGGGAAATTGCATGAAACTGAGGACCCTCTCAAAATTTAAAAAAAAAATCCATTTTTATCACATAACCAGATATGCGTTTCTTGAGCAAAAAAAAAAATCAGGCTGGAATCGGTTAATAACTTTAAACGTCTTCTTACACTTAATAGGATGATTCCAACCACGAACATTCCAAGTTAAAACAGTTAGCTGCTTAGATATCATCATAGAACTTTATGCCTAAAAACAATAGTTAGACGCGTGTCAGGATAGGATAGTCGAAAATGGCGGAGATGAACAACAATAAAAATAATTGGCGTATGCTCCGGGATTCCATGATGGGAAAAAAAAAGAAAAAAAATCCCACCCAAAATACAAAGCCCAGAAACAATTCGAAATCAATCGACGCAAGCCCCAAGAAAGGCGTAGATGCGAATACAAATACAAACTCCGCCTACTTAAATAGAAAAAGGGAAAAAATTTCTCTGTCTCCCTCTACCGAACATAAAGCGAATTACAGTCGATATGATATTTCACTGTAATTTACTTGGAAGGAAAGTGTTTTTCTTGTATAACAAAACGACGTTCAATTGAAAGTAACCTTCATAACGTTAGATAAGGGAAGAAAAACACATCCAAAGCAAATCTTGAAATATTTGCACAGAAGAAAAACAATCGTCATCTTTAACTTGTCCGGTCTATCTTTAAAACATAAAGAAATCCAAGTAACTACTTTTAAAAAATCATTACAAAAGCATACGAAGCAAACCAAAAACAAACAATTGATTTATTTAAATGCTGCAGAAAAAAATATAAATGGTTCAAACTTATCACAGACGATCAACAGCTCTCTCTTCATGTCTTCTGAAATTGCAGTCATCCAAACCAGACATTCAGAGATAAAAATGGATTTTAAAGTAAAGACCTGTAACCACCAAATCTTTCAACCTCATCACTGTTTACACCGTGAGACAATCAAACCATTATAAATCATTGAAGCTGCAGTTTTCTCATCGGATGCGTCGGGTAAAGAATTAATACAACTCAATGCATCAAGTGGTTCATCAAAGAAATGAAATCCAGACTTTTTAACAAAGAGCATCAATTTCGCTGGATATTGATGGAATGGAAAAAGCTTATTTTTCAAACGCTGATTTCATAGCATTTGCAAATCCAGCCTGCTTTTTACCAATTGCACGTGGAAAATTTTCATAGAAACGTATGTCTGAATTCTGATATTGAAAGAGTCCTTTTTTCTCTCGCAAGCGTAATAATACGATCTTTACCTCTGAAACGGAGAAAACGCAACGTAATATGTCTGTTTTTACAAAAATCTTAAAGTGCTTATTCTATGAGTCATTTCGATATCTGAAGGCTGTTAACAAACGTCCAGAAATAACGACTGAAACACTTTTGTGAAATAATCCAGTGTCTCAGCCGATTCTGTTTTCTCTTTTTATCCGAAGAATGGAATTTTGTTCCGACGGGATCGAGCTTCCAGATCAACGATCCGTTGTTGGGCTTTTTCCAAACGTGGAGAAAGGTCAGCAGTATTTCAACTGACTTCTTTAAGGCTCAAAGTGTCGACTTTTCCTTCGAAATCCTCTTTTAGTTGAGTTATCTCAATACCGATATTGCTGACTTGAGATTCTAGTCTCTTTACCCGGGGGAGGGGGGGGGGGGGTCCTCCGATAACTCGTCAGTTTTCTTGGGCTTCCCATTGCTCGGGTCCGATTTCTTTTGGAGCTTCTGAGAGAGCCCATAATTATGTCCGATCCGAATGAATAAAGTTGAAATTTCAGCGTTTAAATCGGAAAAAGGGAGAAATTAAAGGCGGACATGAAGCGACTAGTCTTACATCTCCGAAACCAGGAGGCGGAGTCCTTCGGTGATAATTCGTATGTGGATTTGGAACGATGACGAACAAGATCTAGGGCGCTTGTTATCTCGTTCCCCCAGCGTGGAACCTCTGGAATACTTGGTACTTGCCCCCTCTCTCCAGTACAATGTCCATTGCGAATATCTCTTCCCCATCACTTATTCCGTGGATGACTCAACTTTCCTACTTTACCATCTCAAGACTCTGAGCCTTATTCCCCCAAGCTCAATAGTTGGGAGTTATATTTACACAAATACACACGGAACATTGTTAATTTTGTTTATCTTGGTTAAGTTACTATATTACATGTAGCTACTAATAAAGACAGTGGTTTTAACATCAAATTCAGACTCCAGGTGTAATATATTGCTGCTGGTTCTTTTCTTAAACGTTACATTTGGTAACACTGCTCAATACATTTGAGGATGTTGAACGGGGAACAAAAGAGTGAACATATGCGGAGCGTTTGGTGAGTCACGGCCTGTACTCGTTAAGTTTAGAAAAATGAGGAAGGAATCACATTGAAACCAACCGAATATTGAACTAACACAGAACAGAGTGAGCCCTGGGGAGGCAGTGTCGGGGTGTGAGTCTGTGTGTGTGTGTGTGTGTGTGTGTGTGTGTGTGTGTGTGTGTGTGTGTGTGTGTGTGTGTATGTGTTTTCAGAAGATCACGTGATTCTGCACATGATTTAAACCAAATGAATAGCCACATTGGCTCTTAATATGACAAGGCTTTCAATCCAGGAATCATTTATGCGAACCTCTTGTAAACTCTCTCCAATGTCAGCACATCCTTTCTAAGATAAGAGTCTAAATCTGATCAGAATGCTCCAAGTGAGGCCTCGCCAGCGGTTTATGACGCTTCAATATTACATCCTCGGTTTTATATTCTCGTCCTCTCGAAGTGAATGTTAACACTGTACAATCTTATTATCTTGCATCTTAGTGAATCTTGCACAAGGACTCCTAAGTCATTGCACCTCATATTTTTTTATAATTTTCTGTCCATCAGGTAACTAGTCTACCCTTCTATTTATTATAACAATGACTATAGTGTTTTGACAATATATTCCATCTGCCACTTTTTGCCCATTCATCTAATCTGTCTGACTCTTTCTGTAGCCTCTCTACTTCCTCAAAACTATCTGCCCCTCCATTTAACTTTAAAATATCCAGAAAACATGTCCAGAAAACTATCAATTCCGTCATCCAACTCATTGACATATAACGTGAAAAGAATCGGTCCCAACACAAACCCTGCGGAACACCACTATTTATCGGCACCAACCAGAAAAGGTTCCCTTTATTCTCCACGACTCCAACATCTCCCCAACCACTGCGAGCAGACTAACAGGCCGATAATTTATTTTATTCTTCCTCTTTCCCTTCCTGAAAAGTGGAAGAATATTTCCAATTTTCCATTCCTTCCGAAACATACCACAATCAATTGATTCCTGAAATACCATTACCGATTCTTCCACAGTCTCTTCAGCCACCATTTTCAGAACACTGCAGTGTACACCACCTGGTCCAGGTGATTTATCCACCTTCACACCTTTCCTTTTCCCCTGAGGGTGAAAAGCCTCTGTTTGAGTGTGGCTGGACCTATTGTATCTTTCTGTGAAACTCAGATCCGCAAGCCCTGGGAGCATCGGTATCAAGATTCGCTGCAATTTTCAACCTTACGGATATTTTTCCTCTTGACAGCAGACCAGAACTGCGCACAATACACCAAGTGTATCCTCCCTAATGCCCTATACAACTTCAACTTTACATCCCAACCTGTGAGCTCAATAAGGTGATTACGGTGTCCATAGATCCCTGAAAGTTGCCTCACAGGTAGATAGCGTAGTTAAGAAAGCTTACAGGGTGTAAGCTTTCATAAATCGGGGGATAGAGTTTAAGAGTCCTGGGGTAATGATGCAGTTCAATAAAACTCTGGTTAGGCCACACCTGGAGTACTGTGTCGAGTTCTGGTCGCCTCACTAAAGGGAGGATGTGGAAGCATTAGAAAGGGTACAGAGGAGATTTACCAGGATGCTGCCTGGTTTTGAGAGTATAGATTATGATCAGAGCTTAAGGGAGCTGGGCTTTACTCTTTGGAGAGAAGGAGGATTAGAGGAGACATGATAGAGTTAACAAGATATTGAGACGAATAGATACAGTGGACAAACAGCAGCTCTTCCCCAGGGCACCAATGCTCAATACAAGAGGACATGGCTTTAAGATAAGCGATGGGAAGTTCAAGGGAAATATTAGAAAAAAGTTTTTGTTTACTCAGATGGTTTTTGGTGCGTGGAATGCACTGCCTGTGTCTGTGGTGGAAGCAGATACTCTAGTGAAATTTAAGAGCCTACTAGACAGGTATATAGAGGAATTTAAGGTGAGGAGTTATATGGGAGCCAGGGTTTAAGGGTCGGCACAGCATTGTTGGCCGAAGGGCCTATATTGTGCTATACTGTTCTATGTTTAAAATAGAAGCTGGTGCGGATACCGGACCACTGGAAAATAATGCTGGAGAGGTAGGAAAAAGGTAATGCCGAAGGGACTGAGTAAGTATTTTTAATCAGTAATTTGGGTAAGTACATGGATGGGAGGGTATGAAAGGCTGTGGTCCTGGTGCAGGTCCATGCGACTAGGCTAGAAAACTGGAAGTGCCAGAGGGTAATTTAAGATAATTGGAACAGTTTATTCTTGTGGGTTTTCAATGAGTCTATCGTTCAGAATCCTCTGCAGTAACTTGCCTACCGCAGACATGAGACTCACCAATCTACATTTTTCCCACTTTATCCATTCCAGTTCTTAAATAATAGAATAACATTTATCTCCGCTCTCCTGGTATCTTCATTGTGGCTAGATACAACACAAACATTTTGGTAAAGTCCACTGTAATTTCATTTCCTGTCTCTCCCAATAATCTGAATTGTATCCCGCCAGGCAGTGCGGAAATATCCCCCGGTGACTGACTAATCACGACCTGTACTTATACAAATTTACGAGACATTGTGGATAAGAACAGGACAGGAAAGGTTTAGTCATTGGCACTTACAGCAGGGAAAGGATCCTGCAGCCCATGTGTCCATGTGACCGCGACGTACATTCAAGCTAATTCCTGTCCCGTAGGAGATGGGTCAAACGCCGGCAGGTGGAATTAGTTTAGGTGGGCACCAGGTGGGCATGGAAGAGTTGGGCCTAAGGGCCAATGTCAATTCTGAAAAGGAAGGGTGTCGTTCAGTTCTGGTCAGAGTTATATACAGAACGATATTTCACGCTGGAAAACTGCACAAGAGATTCACTGTTTGGTGGGAGAGTTTGAGGGTCTTGTGCCATGGGACGAGATTGTTCTCTGGATATACCAATGGATTTTGGGATCCTAATTCATAACTCCCTGAAATGGGTACACACGATGGTGGGTTGTTCACAGCGATGTCGGGCCTTCTTGTCTTTTGTAGTGAAAGCGCACAGTTCCAGTATCAGTTAGTTATTTTACAGTTTTATAAATCTCTAGCTGAACAGCTTCTGGAGTATTGCATTCCACTGTTGGGAAAATGTGGAGGTTTTGAACGGTGATTAGAAGAGGTTTACGAGGACACGGCAGGGTAATGAGAGATTGGACAATCTGGAGATATTTTCTCGGCAATGGTAAAGGCTGAGGGAGGCGGGCCGAGGTTTATAGGAATATGAGAGGCACAAACAGCGTAGACAGCCTGAGGAGCAAATGTCTAACACTAGCGGGCGAGCATTTAAGGTGAACAGAGGAACACGACCTCATTAGTCCTTGTCTATGTACTATTTATTTAGTTTGTAATTCCGTCTATGTTTCTACTTTTTCCCGACACTGCTACTGTAGAACAATTCACTTATGCAATTTTAAACCTGTCGCAGAATGGTTCAAGGAGATGTGTGTTGCGACATTAGTAAAACATGAAACTCTAATTCAATTGGATCAGAACAGCGCAGTGAGCGGAACGGCATGTCCCCTGCTGTACTGTCCCATGCCGGTGAAATCACGGCCGGAGTACTGTGCGCATCTCGGGTCGGCGCCACAGGGAGGACGTGATTAACCTGGAAGGGAGCAGTAAGGATTAACGACTTTTGTTTCCTGGACTGGAGGACTCGTATCGGAAGGAGATTGGATAGAGACGGAGGGTGATGAAACACTGATTCCCCCCTCCGACAGCACAGGTCCCACTTTTGAATGTGAGTGGAACGTATGTGGGATCTGTAGCAGAATTAATTCATTCAATGTGTAGGGGCAATGAAGTGTTTAATTTTAACCACATATCCGAGACTTTAACGATATAGCTCCCCCTCCCGATCCTTCTAGTTATGGACCTATACCGTTAACGTCTCATTTACGTAAACTTACGCAACGTTTGTTAATCTAGCATTATATTTTGGAAGAGAGAGGTGATGTATCGTTTTATCAGAGTGGGTTTAGGAAGGTTAGCATGACATTAAGTAGAGTTTTATGTTTGGAAGACGATACTGATACTGTTGAAGTGCTGTTAAATAAAGTTGTAATAGCGGTGTTTTTTAATATTGAAAAGGCAGATGATATTTATGGGAGGGAGTACTTTTGATGAAATTATGGACATCAGGAGGGAGATTGTATCATCTTTTCTGAGTTTATTTTAATTTGGACCGTCTCTGCATGTAAAGCTAGGAAAGATCCATTCTAGGTTCTATGAGATCGACAATGGTATCCCACAAGGCAGTATTTGGAACTCTTTGTTGTATAATGTTTTGATTAATGCTGGTTTCTCTGAGAATACGTGGTTAAATTATTATGTACAGTTGAAGGAGCCATCTGGATTAGAGGTAGACATTTGAATGTAAGTGTATGGAGGCGGCATTTAGCAATTAGTAAACCTACAGAATAGGCATATAGCGATCAGTAGCTAAACACAAGTTATGTGTTTTACAAACAGGACTAATGGACCTGCCATTGATCTGAAATTATATCATCGAACTCTTGGAGACGAGTCTGTGTTGAGACTTCTAGTCGTGGGTGGATAATAAACGGACACGGAGGCACCATATCAGTAAAATAATTGATAAATGTAAAGGAGCATTAAATATTCTCAGGTATCTATGTCTGTATTCTTGGGGTGCTACACGAACATCTTTTTTGATCATTTATATTTGTTTAATCGGATCTGTTCTTGATTATGGATCAGCTTCATCTTCTACTTTAAAATGCTTCTGTGTGATTCAGAACACGGGCTTTGAAATGGTGTTGTGGTGCAGTAGATTCGTGTCCTATCAGGCCTCACTGCTTGAAATTGTACAATCACCCTGACAACTGCGGCGACTGAACTTGATGTTAACATGGATTAATTTGATGGGACAAGGAAAACATCATCCTGTCAAAGGCGTGTTGCTGGACTGTGGCGACATCACGAAGAGTGCTTTTAGTTTTGGGTGGCTGAGCTCTTATCACGCTCGGAATATGGGTTTGTTGGTTCATGCAATCTGTCCCACTGTCGCGTTCCCGGTAACCCCACCCTGTTTTACTAATGACTTCCGTTGATTTTGGGTTGGACAGTTTAATAATGTTCAAGGATGCTGTCATGTTTGAGAATCTGTTAGCTCATCAGTATAATTAAGGGAAATTATTATGATATGTGCCCCATTAATCATTAACCAGGTTAATCATTTTAACCATTTTTGCAGACGGATCGAAAGATATTTTAACTAGGAATGTTGGTGGAGCACTTTTTTTTTCTGACTGAATTACAGGAAAGGATAGAGAAATGACTTACCTACCATTTATCAGTACATACGGAAAAACTGGACGTCAACTGTTTTCGGCTTATAGGGTGTGAAGGAAATTTCCCCAGATAAATTTGTAATTCGTTCAGATTCCTTTTCGGTTTTGAAGAGTCTTAAAACAGGTGACTTCAGTAATAGATGAGATTTACTGTTGGCAACTCAATAAATAACTCATCATTATTTCATATTCAAAGTATTAGTTTATAAGTCTAATTCTTAAGGCTCTCTGCACATTTAGGGGTTGAGGGGAATGAGCGGGCTGACTGTTTAGGTATAAAAGTTGTTAAACTGTTCAACTGTCAACTGCCGATAAAGAGCTTCCACCTGGGAAATCAGCAGGTAAGGGGTTTTAGTGTTAATAATTGTGGACTTATGGCAAGACTGGTGGGATACACAGTGGGATAAAGGAAGACACAATTACAAAATACATACAAGTGCTGGATTTATGGGAGTAGGGGTTAAAACAAGAATAGTTTTCCAATTGGCAATACCATACCTCATGTCCTGTTGGTAAACATCACTCTGGGCCGTGTACGTTTTGTCATAATGAAACAATTGAACACATTTTAATTCAGTGAGAAGCGTATCAGAAAGCAAGAAATCAGATGGAGGCTTCATTACAATCTTTGGGGGTTGTTAGACTTTATTTAAAAGCTCTCTGAAGTAATGGGAGTGATTTTAATTTAATTCACAATACTGTGTTTCATTGCATACGATCTCTGGGACTTTGGGGTAATTTACCTTTCAGATGGAAAAACAATAGAAGCGGCCAGGGTTTTATTTCCCAATTCTCCGCACCATACTCCAGTCCAGATGGCGGCGGCTTCAGCGGCTTGAAGTGGGAGTGTCGACCATCGTTTTTTTTTCAAATTCCGCCCTATTCCTTCACGTTAGCCAGTCATTCAAGGGACAGCGGAGACTGTTGTGATAATATTGGAAAAGCCAACTTGCATCGTATTATACGCCGCCGACATGGTGGAACGTCGGACTGCGAGGATGGTCCAAGGGAATGGAAATAGATCCAAATATCCACTGACCAATGGGTTCGCGCCTTCCGGAGCGGTTCTTCGACTGACATCTTCCCGGTCCAATGAGATACTGACCCTCCAGGACGGTGCTTTGCACCACCCCATACAAAAACTATGCGGATATCCCATAGCTGCCGGACGATGGGACAATCGGCCTGGGAATAACACCTGGGAAATCAGGTGGTGAACGTGAGGGGCTGGACACGGACTGGAAACACTGCGGCCGCTTCAGGTTTGTACTCAGGACGCCGCTTTATTGAGGAACTGAAGAACCGAGGTGACCGGATATTTCACCGCGCTCATCACCTGTGCCCTGAATTTTGACTGAGTCACCGCGTAAATAAATGTGTTCGTGCAACAGCTGAAATTCCTCAGCAAAACACCGGCGTAGGTAAAGATCCATTCAGAGTCATTGAAATTGTATCCTTTTCCTGAGACATGATAATATATGAAATTTACAACCAGTGTCATCCACAGGAGGATGAAGCTGCCGGAGAGGGTGAAGAGTAAAACCACAGACCTCCTCCTGCTCTCCATCTCCGGGTCACTGCGGTTCTCCCCCTTGCTCTGACCCTTCAGCCCCTTACGGACCCGACTGGCCACTAAAATGTGTCTGACTGTCAGAGCGTTGAGCAGCAGGATCCCAGCGAAAGGGAGGAGCGGAACTAAAACCGTATCGAGCCAGTCATATCCAACCCACCCGGGGTCAGTGAAATAATTGTCCATGATCATACAGAACCACGGTACATTGTCGATGATCACCTTGGGTTCCAGTGTGAAGTATCGGGGAACGTTTCTCAGACAGGTCAGCACGCCGGTTGTTGTCAGAACCACAGCCGCAGTTTTCCCGGTGCAATATTTTGTTCTCAGCTTCTGGCAGCAAATGGCGACAAAACGATCAACAGTGAAAGTGACGGTGAGCAAGACAGAACATTGTGTGGCTGTGAACCTCAATACCGCGATAACTCTGCACACAGGGGTGATGTCCAGAAAACTCCACCGGAAGTAATACCAACTGATTTAAAAAAAAAATGATCTCGGTAACAACGGACAGTAGATCGGCCGCTGCCATGGCCACCGGGTAGCGAGTGGTGCAGGTGGAGAGGCCGCACTTTCCCCTGGACAGGATCACAATCGTCAATAAATTCACTGGAGCGAGAGAGAGAAAGAACAGACACTGGACATTACTGAACACATTCTGCGGAAATTTACAACGGATCGGTTTTCATCTGAAGATCAGGAGTGCTAGAGTTTGTGAACCGTTGCTAATCCAACATCAGACAGGGGTCACACTGTCTCTAACTTGCCCTCTTCAATGTGGAGTTAAGACGCTGTATTCGGTCCGAGATTCTTCGTCTGGACTAAGCGGGGCCCCGATTCCCGACGGGTCTCAGAGGGAAAGCAGAAACAAGCTAGTAACCTGAGGCTGAGTTAATGGATTAATTTTACAGCACAGTTCAGTTCGATATCACACGTTAGCAGATCCGTGAACACTGGTTCAGGTGATCAGACCCAATCATTGACCAACAGACAGTAGGATCGGACTATGACAGACTTCGTAACGAGACGTAAAACACATGACCAGGGGTTCTCTCTGATCAATAACTCAGGAACTGGGAACTGCACCATGTAAAACCCTCCGAGGTACAACTTCCCTGGAAGGTGCTGCCCCCAGCACTGGGAAAAATTCCATTTAAACCCACCCTGTCACACCTTTCTATGGAGCTGCCTGGACCCAGCAATGGGACTGCTCTGGAAAAGGCTCCACTGATATCCTCCCCGTCACACCCTCCCGGAGAGCTGCTTGTCCCCAGCACTGGAGAAACTCTGTACAACGTCCCGTTAAAGGCAGGAACAACGTTCGAGTCGGTACCGTGAATGAGAGGAGAGGCAGCGGTTTAGTTCCGCTTGTCGTTAAATATAAAATATCAAAATGTTGAACTGACAGGATCGACACCTCTGACGGAGATGTACTCAATGATCATCAAGTTAAAAGCTTGTTAAATGATCATAAACAGCATCACACCAGTAAACACTCAGAGATACCGAACATGAATTGCTCTGCTCACTCACCAGGAACTCCAATGACGGCAATCAACACGAACAGTATTTTCTGCACACTCAGGTACCTATGGACAATTGAGGACATTGTATCTGTCCAGTGATCCGTCTGTGCCACAGGTGATCTCTCGGAATGACATGTCGAGGCAGCACTTGCCTGGGGTTTTTAAAACCATTTAGCGACTCCACAGGGACAGATTTCGAGAGATTTAGAGATAAACATGTTGTAATTGTTTACAAACGTTGTAATTGTTTACACGTGAAATCCCCGCGGTGACAGAATGTGATTAAATTAAAGATTTAATATTTAGATAGGTTGTTTTACGCAGAGAGTGGTGAGAGAGTGGAATAGGTTACCGGCGACGGTGGTGGAGGCGGAAACGATAGGGTCTCATAAAATTGTTCTGCTTGCGTCAGAGAGCTTAGAAGAATAGAGGACTATGTGTATCCCGTGGTAGTTTCTTTGATAAGGACATGTTCGGCACAGCTTTGTGGTCTGAAGTGTCTGTATTGTGCTGTAGGGTTTTCTATGTTTCTTTTCCATGTTCTCTGGACGGTGAAGACAGTGTAGTTGTGTGTGAGTGTGTGTGTGTGAGTGTGTGTGTGTGTGCGTGTGTGTGTGTGTGTGTGTGTGTGTGTGCGTGTGTGTGAGTGTGTGTGTGTGTGTGTGTGTGTGTGTGTGTGTGTGTGTGTGTGTGTGCGTGCGTGAGTGCGTGTGTGTGTGTGTGTGAGTGTGTGTGAGTGTGTGTGTGTGTGTGTGTGTGTGTGTGTGTGTGTGTGCGTGCGTGAGTGCGTGTGTGTGTGTGTGTGTGTGTGTGTGTGTGTGTATCTACCTGTGTGAATGTGGGTGTCCGTGTCTGTTTGCTCCTCAACAACATTAAAATCCCTGGCTCTGATCACCACACTTTGTGTGGTTATGTGTTACTGTGCTTCTGACGCTATGTGTGGGTAACCCAATGTCTCCGCCTGACCCTGCCTGAATGAACATTTGTCCGTAGACTTCGAGATCACTTTATAACCTTGTTTCGGTCCCTTCACAGCTGAGTCCGCAAACTGCGCATGCTCTCGAACTCTGATTTCAAACACTTCACAAAATGGCTGCCTGAACCATTACAAAAAAAGAACAGAGGTCAAAATTCAAATTAATTTCATGATCAATATATGAACAAATGAGACAATCTTGAGAATCGGTACGGCTCCAACTCAGCAGACACCCCCACATGCACATTGGATTATCCCAGAGCAAGTATCATTTCAAATAGTTCACAGAATGGCTGCGTCCGCTTGAGTTAACAGCAAGAAGTAATTTCATTCCAAACTGCATTTATTATTGAAGTAACAATGATTAATATAACTAATACAACTGCGTAGGGAGTTCAGGGAGTTAGGTGCGAAGCTGAAGAGCAGGGCCTCCAGAGTAACAATCTCAGGATTGCTACCTGTGCCACGTGCGAGTGAGGCAAGGAACAGAAGGATTATACAGATGAATACGTTACTGAAAGGATGGAGGGCTTCAGTTTTTTATGATAATTGGGCTTTGTTCCAGGGAAGGTGGGATCAGTTCCGAAGGGAAGGTTTACAGCTGAACTGGAGCGGTACTAACATTCTTGCAGGGAAGTTTGCTAGTGCTTTTTGTGGGGGGGGGGTTAAACTAAATTTGCAGGTGGCGGGGATCCAGAATGTGAGAGAGGATAGCGAGATGATGAATAAAGGACAGGTGGGGACTACACGGTTCCGGAATATTAAGTGAATAGTAGAGAAAGGTGAGGCGGAATAAGTGTTCAGGAGGACACATGTACAGAGGGATGGTCTAACGGAACATGGAGTTAAATGTGCAGAAAGAATAAGCAAATTTAGGAAGGACAGCAAAATACTAGGGGCGTATAGCCCGATGGGAGTTCGGGGAGCTGGGTTAAACACAATAGGCAGCGATTCAAACAGAGAGAGTAGAAATGGGGTAAAAATTCTATATCTGAATGCACGAAGTATCAGAAATAAGGCGGATGAGCTTGAAGCCCAGGTGCGAATGGGTAACTATGATATTGTTGGGATAACGGAGACATGGCTGCAGGGAGATCAGACCTGGGAAATGAATGTACAAGGGTATACGTGCTATCGTAGGGACAGAAATGTGGGCGGAGGGGGTGGGGTGGCCCTGTTGGTGAGGAATGAGATTCAGTCCTTTGCAAGGGGGGACATAGAATCAGGAGAAGTGGAATCTGTGTGGATAGAACTGAGGAAAATTAAGGGCAAAAGGACCCTAATGGGGTCCATTATGGGGTCCAAACAGTAGCATGGATATTGGGTGCAAGTTGAATAGGGAGTTAACATTGGCATGTGGCAAAGGTAATGTCGCAGTAGTTATGGGGGATTTCAAGATGCATGTGAACTGGTAGAATCAGGTTGGTGCTGAACCCCAGGATAGGGTGTTTGTACAGTGCCTATAGGATGCATTCTTGGAACAGCTTGTACGAAAGCCGACCAGGGACAAGGCTATTCTGGATTTAGTGTTATGTAATGAACAGGATTTGAGAAGCGATCTTGAAGTAAAGGAGCCATTAGGAGGTAGTGACCATAATATAAGTTTTTATCTGCAATTTGAGAACGATAAGGGCAGCTTGCAAGTGTCTGTGTTGCAGTTGAACAAAGGAGACTATGGAGACATGAGGGAGGAGCTGGCCAAAGTTAACTGGACGGATATCCTAACAGAAACGACAGTGGAGCAGCAATGGCAGGTATTCTTGGGAACAATGAAGAAGGTGCAAAATCAGTTCATCCCCCGGAGAAGGAAGGATTCAAAGGGGGGAAAGGGGCCACAGTGGTTGACAAAGGAAATCAGAGATTGCATAGCATGAAAAAAGGAAGTATGACAGAGCTAAGGTGAGTGTGAGGACAGATGATTGGGACCTTTTTAAGGGACAACAGAACTTAACTAAAAAGGCAATACGGGGAGAAAAAATGAGGTACGAACACAAGCTACCCATGAATATAAAGGAGGATAGCAAAAGCTTTTTTAGGTATGTGAAGAGAAAGAAGATAGTTATGAACAATGTTGGGCCCTTGAAGAATGAATTGGGTGAAATTGTTATGGGAAACAGAGAAATAGTAGAAGAATTTAATAAGTACTTTAGATCTGTCTTCACTAAGGAAGACACAAGCAATCTCCCAGATGTATGGATGGGCCGAGGACATAGAGTAACTGAGGAAATGAAACAGATTGACATTAGGAAGGTAACGGTGATGAGTAGACTGATGGGACTGAAGGCTGACAAATCCCCAGGTCCAGATGGTCTGCATCCTAGGGTACTAAAGGAGGTGGCCCTGGAAATTGCGGATGCATTGGTAATCATTTTCCAATGTTCCTTAGATTCAGGATCAGTTCCTGAGCATTGGAGAATGGCTAATGTTATCCCACTTTTTAAGAAAGGAGGGAGGGAGAAATAATCACACATCTCTACTGTCTGATATTCCGGTGTTCAGGTGTGCTGCTGCTGTCTTCCATGGTGAAGACTAACGCAAAATAACATTGACTTGATCTGTTATTTTTTGTTCAGCTTTGCTCCCTCTCCAGCATCATTTTACAGTTGTCTGGTATCCACTTTACCTCTCTTGTACGTTTTGTGAGGAATATCTGAAAAAAGGGATTTCTGGTTTCCTCTTTCATGTTACTGCCTAGATTACCCTGATATTATATCATCGTCTCTGTCCTCACTGCTCTGTTTTCTTTGCATTCCGCATTGAGATGGCTGAGAGCGTCATGACGCGGCAGGGCCAGAACCAGAGGCGTGGAATGACCTGGGATTCAGGAGGTTGAAGTACGAGGGCAGACTGAAAATGTCAGGGTGTGGGGGCTGGAGGACAGGACAGGTAAGTTCAGATCACAGCACTGCGGGGTTTACTTGTCTCTGCGCTGGTCTTCAATAAACGGGCTCTTGAATCGGCTACAGTGATGCCTGGTTCTGTGGCTTTAGACTCACTATCGAGCACTTCAGTTCAATATGTTATGTGCTGACTTTTGTTGTCTGCAAGATCTGTTTCTTTTTTCTGCACATCGGGTGTTTGACGGTCTTCTTTCTTTAATAAGTTCTATGAAATTTCTTTGTTTTGTGGCTGCCTGTATGGAGACGAGTCTCAAGGTTGAATGCAGTTTATATACATTGATAATAAATGTACTTTGAACTTCTGAACGTCGATACTGTTGAGTTGTAAAAGCTTTCCATTCCTCGAGCTTTCTACGAATAGTTGCTATATTCTGTGCCCCTTCTTTTGTTTTGCCTCATCCTCCCTTTAAAATACTTCTTCTTCGGGATATATCTATCCTGCGCCTTCTGAATATCTTACAGAAGGCGTAGCATTGACGCAGAGGTACAGCGGTACCTAAAGGTGTTGAGACAGGTAAATAGAATGAAGGTGTCCACTGGGATACCTGTCGTTATATGGAAAGTACTGAACAGAACTCTTGGAAGGACTTACTGAAACATTAATTGTTTGAAAAGCTTGAAAAGTGTATACTTCTGGTATCACACTACCGAAGATGTTTAATTGCTCTGGAGATTCATCAGAATGTATGGGATGGGCTGAGGTACAAGGAGAGACCGCATTGGTGGGAACAATGTTCTCCTGGAGCATCCAACGTTGAGAGGTGATCTTAAAGAAGACAAGGATCATGAGGTGCATCGATAATATAAATGGAGACCGCCTTTTCAAGCACCAGGGGACGGTTGTAAAACTCAAGGGGATAGATTTTACGTAAGAGAAGAAAGACTAAAAGGGGACATTTTATCCACAGACAATGATGGGGATGTGGAAGGAGCGACTATAGAAAGTGGTATGGTTGAGTGCAGCTAGAGGGTTTAAAGGATATCTTTACAGGCTAATGGATAGTACCTGATCACAGGGTTATGGGCTAAACGCAGGCAAATGGCGTGAACTCAAGTGGGCATGGACCATCTGGAAGGAACCACACTTGCTGTTCATTGGTATTCTGTGATTCCAGACAGAGGCCTGAATAACAAGGAGAGTTTTAAGAAGAAGAGTGTGAGGTTTAGAGGGGATCTGAGGAATAATTGCCTCAGAAGGTTACCATCAGGAACATAATGACGGAGGACATGTTGCAGGCAGGTATTTAAAGACCATCTCTTTGAGCATTTGAATCACCAAGGCAGAGAAGGCAATAGACCAAACGCTGAATTGGAGAAGGCAAATAACTGGGATATAATGATGAGCTGAAATCCCTGTTTCATTACTTATACGCCGGTTTCTTAGCTGTTACACAGGCCTTTTGATCATAGTTAAAGACTGTGAAGTTTTATGAGCTTTTTTTTTTATTTAGACGCCTTGTGCAGGTGCCGGTGGGCAAGTTATACACGGGTTTCTGAGATAGAGATTGGGATCCCACAAGACAGTATTTATTATTTCTTATTATAATTAATACTATTTTCTCTAAGATAGGTACAGGGGTGGGGAAATCACTACTTAGATGATGGAGTTTTAAGGATTGGAGTTAGAAATGTCAATTTAACTGTATATAGGATGCCATTAGCAATTAATTAGTTGGCTAATCGATGGACAAGCTCTCAGTGGCAAAAAAATAAAGTCGAGTGATTTATAAACAGGATTAATAGAAGACGTGTCAGTGGTGAGAAGTGGCAGGTGGATGCACAATGAGCTGACATGGAAGCACCGTATCATAAACTAATTGATAAATATGAAGGAGCAATAAATATTCTCGGTGTCTCTGTGGATATTCTTCGGGAGCGACATGAAAATCTCTGCTGACCATTTACATCTGTTTCATTATATCATGTCTTGATTCTGTGGCTCATGGATCAGCTTCATCTCCAACTTTCAAATGTTTGGCTGTGATACAAGCACAGGCTTTAAGATTCTGTTGTGGTGCAGTAAGGCCGTCTCCTGTTTCCGGTTTACTGATTGATTTTGCGGAGATTGACTTTAATGTTAATGTACTGGATTAATTTGAAGGAGCAAAGAAATGATCATCCTGTTAGAGGTGTGTCGGAGGACTGTTGGGAACATCACAAGAAGAGTGTTATAGTTTTGGGTGCTTGGGTTCTTCTTACACTGGGAATGTGGGTTCGTTGAATTATGCAATATGTTCCACTGTGGCATTCCCGGTAACCCCAACTTGTTTTTTTTAATGCCTTTATTGATTTTGGGGCACACGATTTAATAAAGTCTCAGGATTTTGTTATGCCTGAGAATCTGTTAGTTCATTGGTATATTAAGGAAATTTATTGTGATATGTTAACCATTTTACAGAAGGATCAAAATATAATTTAACTGGACTGTTGGTGTGGCTGTTTTTGTGCCCAGATTACAGGTAACGATAAAGAAACAAGATTGACCGATTTCTGGAGAACAACATTCTCGATGTCCGCAGGGAACAGGGAGAACCCAGAGGGTTCGATGGCGTGGTCCAGTGTCTCCTCCGTCAACCAGGGATCCACAAAGCACAAAACGTTACTTTATTTTGTTTCCCGCAGGTGAGAGATTCTGGCTATCAGTTCACACAGCTTGTTGTCCAGGGACTGTGTTCTAATCACGCTGGGAATATGGATTTGTTGGATTATGCAATGTGTCCCACTGTCGCGTTCTTGGTAACCCCACATACTTTTTCTCAAGCTTTTAGTTTATTTTAGGATACACAACTTAATGAGGGCTCAGGATAAGGTTCTGCTTGACAATCTTAGTTCGTCAGTATATTGTGGAAAATTATTATCATATGTGAAACATTGCTGCAGAAGAATCAAAAGATAACTTAACCGGGATGATGGTGTGGCCGTTTTTTGTTCATGAATTACAAGTAACGATAAAGAAACAATTTACCAACCATTTATCAGTATACATAGTAGAATTTGTTTCCATCATTTTAGGCTTTTGTTCATGTAAAGTTGCCATTTGTTCAGATGCCTGTTCGGTTTTGATGAGTCTTAAAACAGGTAGTTCTTGCAGTAGGACAGATTTACTGTTGAAATCTACTCAAACATTATTTCATACGCAGAGTATTGGTTTATATTTCCACTTCTTATGGGTCCCTGCACACTGCGGATCAGTAACAAAAGCTGTTAAAATTCCAAATAGCACATCAGAAATTGAGGGGTTGTTGGATTAATAATTAAATCAAGATTGGTGGGATAAAGGGCATCAATGGAGACACCTTTACAGAATACATACTTGTTTATGGAAGTTTGTGGATGACACAAGAAGGTAAGGAATTACATTGACACGCCTTAGAATTTGACACACTATGCTTAATTACTGTATGCCTTTGTTCGTGTTGGGAAGCATCATTCTGGGTATGTAGATTTCATTTTAAAAATGTCAATAATTTTAATTTAACTCACTCTATCGTGTTTTGTTACGTACAATCTATAGGACTTTTCGGGGGGTAACTTAGGTTTCATTTGAAAAAGGAAGCAGTGAGGGTTTTCTGTCCCAATTCTCTACACCACACTCCAGTCCAGTTCGTGTCCGGAATGCAGCTTTAAATTGGAGTGACCGCCGTTGTTTATACAAACCCCGCACTCGTTCTCCACGTCAGCCAATTATTCAAAGAGAAGGCGGAGACTGGTGATTGACAATGGATTAGCCAACCAGCATCCGGCTAGACCGTCGTCATCAAAGTGGTCCTGACGAAGGGTCTCGCACTGAAATGTTGCTTCCCGACTTGCTGAGTTCCTCCATCTTGTTTGTACGTGTCGACTTGATCTCTGCCACATTTTGGGAACGTCGGGCTGCGCGTTCGGTGGGCGGGAACGGGAATTGATGAGCATATTTGCAGGCCAATGGTCGAGCGGTATTCACGAGTAATTCTGTGACTGCCATTTGACAGATCCAATGAGGTACCGAGTTTCCAGGCTGGTGCTCTGCCGCGTCCCACACACACACACTCGTATCCTCCCGCAACTGCCGGTCGGTGGGACAATCCGCCCGGGAATAAACATAGAAACCTCCGGCACAAAACAGGAGGTTGCTGTGCCGAACATGTCCTCACCTTGGAAACACCTGGGAGATGAGGCGGTGAATGTGAGGAGCTGGAGCCTGGAGCGGAGACACTGTGGCCGCCTCTGCCGTGTGCTCAGGTCGCGGCTTTATTAATGAACTGAAGCCCCGAGGTGACCGGATATTTCACCGGCTCATCACCTGATAACGTCTGACCGGCGCAATGCCCACGGTGAGAGATTGTGATTACATTAATGAGTTAATATTTAGACCATATGTGGTCTGTCCCAACAAAGGTGTCTGATCAATTGAATATGCTGCCACTATAAATCTGCTTTGAGACTCGTCACAGCTCCAAATTAACAGACTCTCCCACATGCACATTAGATGCACCCAGAGCATTCATTTCAACCGGTTCTCAAAATATCTGCCTCCAACTTAAAAAAAATGGCAAGAACAGAGGTCGAAGTTAAGGTTGCATTTATTATTAAACAATATGCCAATGAAACAACCTCGAGATTCAAAACACATCAAAATCCAACGGGATTCCCATATCTGCAAATCTGTGTGCACTGCCACATCTGTGCACTTCCGCAAACCCCAACTCAGGGTCCGTCCGTCCCCAAATCAGTGTGCATCGACAAATCCATGCTGATCCCAAACCTGCCGGCACCCCGAAATCCACGCACATACACATATCTGTGCGCACCCGAAAATCGCTGACTTCCCACATGCACATTAGATGATCATAGAGCAAGAATGATTTCAAACACTTCTCAAAACAGCTGCCTCCACCTCAAACCTAATGGCAAGAACAAAGTTGAAATTTCAAAGTGCATTTGTTCTTGAAGTTTCTATAAATGATAAGGCCTTAAGATTCATTACACCCCTAAATCGAAGGATTCCCCAAATCCGTGTGCAACCCCAAATCCGCTGAGACTCCCAAATCTGTGCACAGCCCTAAATACTCCCAAATCCCCGTACACCCTCAAATGCCCAGAGCAGTGTGCACCCCCGAATTCACCGACACTCCAAAATCCATATTCACCAACATGCCCTGAAACCTTCGTACATTTGCAAATCAACGTGCAGACCCATGTCCATGTGAACCCCCAAACCCGCTGACATCCCCACAAGCACACCAGATTATCCCAGAGCAAGAATCATTTCAAACAGTTCACAAAATAGCTGCCTCCATCTTAAAACGTTGAAAATGCATACTGCATTCATTTTTAAAGTATTTCTGTATGTCTGAATCTCTGTGTGTTCATATGTGTCCGTGTATGTGCCTGTCCGTCTCTTTGTGCGTCTGTGTGTGTTTGTGTCAGAGACCAGTTCGCAGACGGCGCTCGGTCTTTGTCGTGACGGCGTAGCTACTGAGAACACACGGCTATCCCGTCTACTCCTCATTCCCTCCCCCCCCCCCCCCCCCCCCGCCTATTTTGTAGCACATAAAAAGGGAACAAACTGGCCACTCCCGGAAACCACACCCCTTCGCCTTCTGAGAGAACATTGCTGCTTTCCAAACAATGAAGAATTACACATCTATAATTCACTGTGTAAGTCAACCATCATCACAGTGCGGGGTGGGGGATGTGGGGACGGGGGGGGGGGGGTGGTGAGGAAACAGGCGACAGAAAAGGGGGAAGATTACGGAGGAATGTGTGGAGGAAAGAGTGGGGCAGTGTGGATGAGAATGGATGAAGAGAGGGGGACAGGGAGAAAGAGATTGAGGCTATATATATTTAGTCTCTCCCTCTCTCCTCCACACTCCCCTCCCCCGCCTCTTCTGTAGCACACAAAAAGGGAACAAACTGGCCTCTCCCGGAAACCACAGCCCTTCGTCTTCTGAGAGAACATTGCTGCTTTCCGAACAACGAAGAATTACACAACATCTATAATTCACTGTGCGAGTCAACCGTCATCACAGTGCGGGTTGGGGGATGTGCGGATGGGTGTGTGGCGGGGAAACGGGTAACAGAAAAGGGGGAAGATTACGGAGGAATGTGTGGAGGAAACAGTGGGGCAGTGTGGCTGAGAATGGATGAAGAGAGGAGGACAGGGAGAAAGAGATTGAGGCTATATATATTTAGTCTCTCTCTCTCTCCTCCACTCTCCCCTCCCCCGCCTCTTCTGTAGCACACAAAAAGGGAACAAACTGGCCTCTCCCGGAAACCACACCCCTTCGTCTTCTGAGAAAACATTGTCACTGTCCAAACAACGAAGAATTGCACAACATCAGACAATTCACTGTGCGAGTCAATCGCCATCACAGTGCGGGGTGGGGGACGTGGGGACGGGTGGGTGCTCGGGAAAACGAGCTGCAGTAAAGGAGGAATTGGGGTGAGGGTGAGAGGTAGGGGAAGCGCTCGGTAGAAAGGGTGAAAGAGATTATAAGGGGAGAAGAAGGGGAGTGAGTGACTGAGTGGGTAGGGTAAGGAGGAATGTGCTGAGGACAAGGGTGTGTCAGTGGGGAAGGGAACAGATGAAGAGAGGAGAGAGAGAGTGTGTGTGGAAGAGAGGGAAATAGGTGAGGTGGGAGGAGGAAGAGAGAATGAGGGAGTGGGAGACAAGAGATGGAGAGAAAGAGACAGTGAGGAAATGGGGAAGCAGAGGTGGCAAAAGTGGGAAGGGGTGAAAATGGGGGTAGGAAAGTGGGGAGAGTTTGAGCCAAAGAGGAGGAAAAAGATATTTTACAACTTTACAATCCCTGGTTCTGATTGCCACACTTTGACCATGGATGTCCAGTATCAATTTACTTCTGTCCCCAGCAGGAAATCCTGAAAGCACATCGTTTGCTTCCCGACAACAGCCCCCACCAATTCCCCTTCATCGACACTTTAAACGGAGTCAGAGAGCACTTTTACAAACAAACAAACACTTTTTCCCACTTAGTCCGTACCGAATTATTATTTTGCCGAGTCCCATAACCGCAGCTGGACCATCGCACTCAATACCCCTGATCCAAACTTTTCTACAATGAAATCCATAACTTCTACTGGCAGCTGTTCCTCATCCTCACCACCTTCTGAGTTAAGGAGATCCCACTCAGGTTCCTCTTAAATATTTCACCTTTCACCCTTAAACTGCAACTTCCAGTTCCCATCTCACCCAACCTCAGAGGAAAAATCCTGCCTCCATTTACCCTGTGAACAACACTCATAACGTTATATAAATCTGCAAAATCCCCCTTCATTTTCCAAAACTAAAGGCAATAAAGTCCTTACTAAAGCTCAAGTCCTCAAGTCCCAGCAAACGTATTGTAAATTTCTCTGCACTCTTTGTATTTTGTTGATAATTTTCCTTCAGGCCGGTAACAAAAACTACACACAATACTCCAGATTAGGCCTGACCAACGTCTTATACAACTTCAACATAACATCTCATCTCCTGTAGTCAGTACTTTGATTTATGAAGTCCAATGTGCCAAAAGCTCTCATTTCGACTCTATCTACCTGTGACGCCACTTTCAAGTCATTATGTATCTGTGTTCCCAGATCCCTCTCTTCTACCGACTCCTCAGGACCCGACTGCTCACCGTGTCTTCATGCACCCGAAATCAATGCACACCGCAAATCCAGTCCTTTGAATATGAAACAATGTTTGATGAGTTTCCAGCAGTAAATCTGACCTACTGCGAGAATGACCTGTTTTAAGACTCTTGAAAACCGAAAGGGAATCTGAACAAATTACAACTTTGCATGGAAAAAATTCCTCACCCACTGTAAGCACGAATTGATGACAAGCGATTCTGTTGTAAATCCTGATAAATAGCTTGTAGGTCGTTTCTTTATCGTTACCAATAATTCACGCATAAGACAGCAACATCTACAATCCCAGTGAAATTATATTTTGATCCTCTGGAAAATGGTTAAACTTTGGCAATAATT